>NC_044044.1:6774918-6935955 GCF_901765095.1 Microcaecilia unicolor
GGACCAAGGACAGAACCCTGAGGTACGCCGACAGGCAGAGGGATAGAAGTAGAACAGGATCCACCAGAGTGAACACTGAAGGTGCGGAGGGAGAGGTAGGAAGAGAACCAGGAAAGGACAGAGCCCTGGAATCCAAGTGAGGACAGGGTATCGAGGAGTATGCTGTGATTGACAGTGTCAAAAGCAGCGGAAAGATCAAGAAGAATGAGGATGGAAGAGAGACCTCTGGATTTAGCCAGTAATAGGTCATTGGAGACTTTAGTCAGGGCCGGTCTTAGGCAGAGGCGACCGAGGCGGCCGCATAGGGCCCCGCGCCTAAGGGGGCCCCGCGCGGCCCGCCTCAAGTCTGCCTCGCCTCTCCTACCACCGCCAATGCTCGCCTGCCCTCCATGTCCAGCGACGCGACTCTCCAGTCCTCGTTCCCCTGCTCCCCCTCCCTCCAGCCGTCTGAGCCCCTCCCCCATCTGAGCCCCCCTTGCCCGACCCGCCAAACGACCCTCGTCTACCACCCGACCCGCCGGCACCTCACCTGACCCAACATTTTTTTAAAAAACTCCAAGCGGCAGTGCCTCCTCGCGTCTGTGAAAGAAGAAAAGTCGCTTCGTCCATTGGCCGGCCTTCCCTCATGTCCCGCCCTCTGATGTAACTTCCGCAAGGGCGGGACATGAGGGAAGACCGGCCAATGGACGAAGCGACTTTTCTTCTTTCACAGACGCGAGGAGGCACTGCCGCTTGGAGTTTTTTAAAAAAATGTTGGGTCAGGTGAGGTGCCGGCGGGTCGGGTGGTAGACGAGGGTCGTTTGGCGGGTCGGGGGGCTCAGATGGCTGGAGGGAGGGGGATCAGGGGAACGAGGAGAGTCGCGATGCTGGACATGAGTGGAGGGCAGGGGCACAGGAGGGTCGCTGGACATGGGGGGATAGCAGGGGAGGGGGGGTCTGGAAATAGGTGGAGGGCATGGGGCACAGAAGGGTCGCTGGACATGGGTGGATGGCAGGGGAGGGGGATTCTGGACATAGGTTGAGGGCAGGGGGCACAGGAGGGTCGCTGGACATGGGTGGATGCCAGGGGAGGGGGTTTCTGGACATAGGTTGAGGGCAGGGGGCACAGGAGGGTCGCTGGACATGGGTGGATGGCAGGGGAGAGGGGCTTCTGGACATAGGTGGATGGCAGGGGAGAGTAGGGGGCACAGGAGAGTCACTGGACATGGGTGGATGGCAGGGGAGGGGGCTTCTGGACATAGGTGGATGGCAGGGGAGGGCAGGGGGCACAGGAGGGTCACTGGACATGGGTGGATGGCAGGGGAGGGGGCTTCTGGACACAGGTTGAGGGCAGGGGGCACAGGAGGGTCGCTGGACATGGGTGGATGGCAGGGGAGGGGGTTTCTGGACATAGGTTGAGGGCAGGGGGCACAGGAGGGTCGCTGGACATGGGTGGATGCCAGGGGAGGGGGTTTCTGGACATAGGTTGAGGGCAGGGGGCACAGGAGGGTCACTGGACTTGGATGGATGGCAGGGGAGGGGGTTTCTGGACATAGGTTGAGGGCAGGGGGCACAGGAGGGTCGCTGGACATGGGTGGATGGCAGGGGAGGGGGTTTCTGGACATAGGTTGAGGGCAGGGGGCACAGGAGGGTCGCTGGACATGGGTGGATGGCAGGGGTGGGGGGCTTCTGGACATAGGTGGATGGCAGGGGAGGGCAGGGGGCACAGGAGGGTCACTGGACATGGGTGGATGGCAGGGGAGGGGGTTTCTGGACATAGGTTGAGGGCAGGGGGCACAGGAGGGTCGCTGGACTTGGATGGATGGCAGGGGAGGGGGTTTCTGGACATAGGTTGAGGGCAGGGGGCACAGGAGGGTCGCTGGACATGGGTGGATGGCAGGGGAGGGGGTTTCTGGACATAGGTGGATGGCAGGGGAGGGTAGGGGGCACATGAGAGTCACTGGACATGGGTGGATGGCAGGGGAGGGGACTTCTGGACATAGGTGGATGGCAGGGGAGGGCAGGGGGCACAGGAGGGTCACTGGACATGGGTGGATGGCAGGGGAGGGGGTTTCTGGACATAGGTTGAGGGCAGGGGGCACAGGAGGGTCGCTGGACATGGGTGGATGGCAGGGGAGAGGGGCTTCTCGATATAGGTGGATGGCAGGGGAGGGTAGGGGGCACAGGAGAGTCACTGGACCTGGGTGGATGGCAGGGGAGGGGGCTTCTGGACATAGGTGGAGGGCAGGGGGCACAGGAGGGTCACTGGACATGGGTGGATGGCAGGGGAGGAGGCTTCTGGACATAGGTTGAGGGCAGGGGGCACAGGAGGGTCGCTGGACATGGGGGATAGCAGGAGTGGGGGGCTTCTGGACATAGGGGGAGGGCAGGGGGCACAGGAGTGTCACTGGACATGGATGGAGGGGAGGGGGTTTCTGGACATAGGTTGAGGGCAGGGGGCACAGGAGGGTCGCTGGACATGGGTGGATGGCAGGGGTGGGGGGCTTCTGGACATAGGTGGATGGCAGGGGAGGGTAGGGGCACAGGAGAGTCACTGGACATGGGTGGATGGCAGGGGAGGGGGCTTCTGGACATAGGTGGATGGCAGGGGAGGGCAGGGGGCACAGGAGGGTCACTGGACATGGGTGGATGGCAGGGGAGGGAGCTTCTGGACATAGGTTGAGGGCAGGGGGCACAGGAGGGTCGCTGGGCATGGGTGGATGGCAGGGGAGGGGGTTTCTGGACATAGGTTGAGGGCAGGGGGCACAGGAGGGTCGCTGGACATGGGTGGATGGCAGGGGAGAGTAGGGGGCACAGGAGAGTCACTGGACATAGGTGGATGGCAGGGGAGGGTAGGGGCACAGGAGAGTCACTGGACATGGGTGGATGGCAGGGGAGGGGGCTTCTGGACATAGGTGGATGGCAGGAGAGGGCAGGGGGCACAGGAGGGTCACTGGACATGGGTGGATGGCAGGGGAGGGGGTTTCTGGACATAGGTTGAGGGCAGGGGGCACAGGAGGGTCGCTGGACATGGGTGGATGGCAGGGGAGAGGGGCTTCTGGACATAGGTGGATGGCAGGGGAGAGTAGGGGGCACAGGAGAGTCACTGGACATGGGTGGATGGCAGGGGAGGGGGCTTCTGGACACAGGTTGAGGGCAGGGGGCACAGGAGGGTTGCTGGACATGGGTGGATGGCAGGGGAGGGGGCTTCTGGACACAGGTTGAGGGCAGGGGGCACAGGAGGGTTGCTGGACATGGGTGGATGCCAGGGGAGGGGGTTTCTGGACATAGGTTGAGGGCAGGGGGCACAGGAGGGTCGCTGGACATGGGTGGATGGCAGGGGTGGGGGGCTTCTGGACATAGGTGGATGGCAGGGGAGGGTAGGGGGCACATGAGAGTCACTGGACATGGGTGGATGGCAAATTTCATTTAATTTCCCCAATGCCTTGAGATATTTATGGGCTACATCCTGTAAACGTTGGAACATTCCATTTGTTGGAAGCATCTGACTAAACCATGGGGTTTGTAAGAGGTTTGTCGCTTTTTTGCACCACAATGAAGATGTGATTCCATGTGCCCCAATGAAAGGAGAGTTTAATTGTACTTCCATTTAATTTAAATATATTCCATCATCTGTATAAATACCAGGCTTCCCAAGGCAGATTCCAACAACATTTAAGATGAACCCGTCAGGAAACAGGATAGCTTCACTGAAATTTGGCCATCTGTATTGTATAGTGTATTTATTTAGTTTTTAGTGTAGAAAAACGAGTTTAAAATTGCTGTTTCTACCAACTATAATACTTTTTTAAAAGCTGCTTTAGTGATGTTCAATTGTTATTTCATGATAATTATATCTACATATGGGAAGCTTTCAAGTAAATTAAAAAGCTGTCCAACAAGTAAAAAAACAAAACAAAAACAAACAACACTTTTGTCCTCCACCTTTTAAGGGACTGCCTATCCAATTGAAACAGCTTTAGACTTGTTACAGATGGACCAACAATTTTAAAAAACGACAATGTGGATGCAGCAGCTCATAGGTTTGCTTGCTTTGTCTTGAGTAAACGGGGATGACGGCTGTTGGGAAGGGGAAACTCAGATTGAGCTTCCTTGCTTACAATGGACTAGATAGGTTCATTTCCACCACTCCTGTTTATTAAACTTCCTTGTTTTCTTCAGAGACAGAGGGAAAGAGGAAGAAAATAAGAGGAAATTAAACTGAAAGAGAATGTAAAATAGGAGAACTAGAGATATGCAAGATAAGAGCAAGTTTGGCAAATATATAAAATCGCATAGGATTGACTGATACCAAAACTTAAATGCAAATCAATAAAGAGATTTATGTTTCAACATTTTTATTGATGACAAATAAAAAAAAATACAAATCCACTTTAACATAGCAGCATCAATACAATTGTACAAAGCTCACTGGAACAACACTTCAAGCATACAACATTACATACAGCCATCAATTTTTGTATTATAACATTTATCCCTCCCTCCCCCCAAACCGTGTTCTGTATTTAACATTTATGTATTAACTGTTATTATGGATGCAAACGCATGGTTAGCAATTCCTTATTAAACGAGAAAAATCTGACAACAAGTAGTTCCATCATATCCCATAAACTTCTGTATTAAACTCCAACAATTGTGTCTCGTGTTTGCTCTGTGTGTTATTGCCTTGTTAAGTTTCAACAGATTTTTATTGATGACAAATCATAAAACACAAATCCTTTTCAACATACCCAATTCCACGTTGATGAACAGTTCTCAAAGTAGGATCTTAACAATGTTACAGCATTATTAACAGTCATCTTAACTTTTCCAGTCCCTTCCCGCATCTCTCCTCCAGCTACTCCCTCTCCTGCCCCCTTCTACCTCCCTCCCCCCCCCCCCCCCCCCCCCCCGGCAAGCAGGAAACGGTCTGTCTTGCTCTCTAGTTCCAGGCCCCCTTCCTTTCCCACCACTTCACTTCGGCTTTATCAGGTATTGAGGAGCAAGCTACACCCCCTTGGGCTAAGAGCTTGCAGATACGGCATCCAGATTTGGAGAAATTGTGCTCTGCGCTTGGGCGATCGCTTTGAATCTCTTGCTTCCCAAAAGGCCAATAGGTGTACTTGGTTTCGCCAGTGCCAGTAGGCCGGCTCCTCTGGAGATGTCCAGTATTGCATAATGCACTTCCGAGCTACCAAACTCAGTTTCCTGCATAGTTTTATTGCGGGGGCACGTAGCGGGGCAAAGGCTCTTGGTTGATCCAGCAGAAACTGCCTGTCCGTCCCTTGAATCTTATTCCCCAGTCTACTTAAAAACCCTTTTACCCGCTGCCAAAATGCGCACACCTTGGGACATTGCCATAGGGCATGGTATAATGAGCCGGGACCCCTTCCACATTTGGAGCAAGCTGAACTGTCCGGTCCCTTCACATGAGCCAGCTGTGCTTTAGACATGTAGCCTCGGAGGACTACTCTATATCCGCATTCTCTCAGCCTTTCATCCTGTACTAGCGTACGAATGCCTTTCAGTATAGCTTCCACATCCCAAGACGCTAGTGAGGACCCTATATCTTGTTCCCATTTGTGTTTAAGAACTTCATTTTGTCTCTTAGGTCGGCGCCAGGCCAAGGCTGCGTACAGACCAGAGACCGAATATCTCTCTGTCAACAACTCCTCAAAAAAACCTCGAATTGTTTCCCCCATTCAATAAAGAGATTTAAACAGAAAACGTAGATGCAAATATTAAAACTATTTCTGTACAATAATTTTACTAGGGAAATTCCTGGGTCCTTTGAAGAGAGAGAAACAAGGCTTCTCGAACATCTAGACATGTAATTTTATTGTTTTCTAAAACGTTAATTTTTAACACCCTTAACCTAGCAAATTTCATTTAATTTCCCCAATGCCTTGAGATATTTATGGGCTACATCCTGTAAACGTTGGAACATTCCATTTGTTGGAAGCATCTGACTAAACCATGGGGTTTGTAAGAGGTTTGTCGCTTTTTTGCACCACAATGAAGTGTTTGCAAAGTGCTCCTGTCTTGTAATTTATATTGGAGTTAGGTTCAGCAACTTTCTGCCCTGCCTGGAATTGCTCTGTCTGGCGGAGGAAAAGGCCCATTTAACTCCGGACTTCTCTAGGGTCCAGGACTGCGCTCTGTGGCTGGCTGCCGTCTGAATCCTGGGTAGCGAGTAAAGCCTTTGCCTTTCTGCGACCTACATTCAGCACTCACTCAGAAAGGGTTTCATCTCCCTCCCTAGGCAGTCTAACAATATTGCATCAGCCTAAGGCCCACCCAATTTTCTACTGTCTCTGATTCTGCTTGAGATCCTTCTGACATTTTCTCTCTCTCTCTTTCTTTACTGTCAGCATGAAAGATATGAAACTGTTTATACAGTTTATTTAACTTGCTATACTGGTCAACAAAGCCTACTACTACTTATCACTTCTATAGCGCTACAAGGCATGCGCAGCGCTGTACACCATACATAAAAAGACAGTCCCTGCTCAAAGAGCTCACAATCTAAATAGGACCGACAAACAGAACAACTAAGAGGTAAGGGAATTAAAGAGGTGGGGGGATAAAAAGGGTACAGGGCAAGTGAGAAATGGTTAGGAGTCAAAAGCAGCGTACCTCGTTTAAGGAAATATGACTAATGTGGTATCTCAGGGTTGAGTACTAAGAAAGTTCACAGGAAAATATGAGAAAAACAATCCTTTGCAGAGAGGTATTAAAAGCGTGAAATAAATCTAACTAGCAGAAGTGGTGAAAACCTCATGTGAAAATTTACTTGCAAGCAGAGGATGAGTGAAAAAGATCAGGGGGTGGCTGTTCACTTAAGCATGGAAACATATAGGCTTATTTATCAGGCAAAACTAACATGGACAAGGAGCCATCTCCAATGGGTCATCAAACTCCTTTGCATAGAGAGGCTAAGCCTTCCCAGCCCCAACTCTGACTGAGACTGCCACCACTGCTTTTTACCTTGCCAGCCAGAGGAACCCAAACTATAGCTACATGATGGAAGGTTCCACATTAGAAGTCACCTGGGCGGTGACTCCTAATGTTCAATCAGAAACTCGATAAAGACTCCTTGTGTACCCTAACATATGCCTATATCATAACACATCTTGATTATTGCAATATCATTTATGCAGGTCCCACCAAGGTCAACTTAAAACGTCTACAAACAATTCAAAACACAGATGTCTACGTTATCTGTCGGGCCTCAAAGTATGACAGGATCACACCCTCCTTATACCATCTGTTCACTGGCTTCCAGTTGAAGTCAGAATAAAATTTAAGATCCTCATTCTGACATATAAAGCATTACACTTATCAACTCCATCAAATTTAGCAAATCTCACTATACCATACTCACCGACACGTACACTTTGGTCGCTTACAGATAACAGATTAGTAATTCCGTCAGCCTTGAGGGCTAGATGGGAATCTACGCAGGCGTCAGCTTTCTTTTTCTTATCCCCCTCACTTTGGAACTGCCTCCCAAAAGTAATTAGATTAGAAGAATCATATACCCGCTTCCATAAAGCCTTAAAAACGTATTTTGTCCAGAGTACATTTCAAAACATCGTATGATAAAGGGAAAAAACAGACATGGACTTCCTATTTCAATTTTGCAGCATTATAACCTTGGTTTTTAGTATGAATGGTATTCTGTTTTGTCCACTCACTTCTTTAGTATGGATGTTTCTGTTTTGCTGTGCTTTTCTATCAATTACTGGATTTCTTAGTTTGTTTGTTGTGTTCTAAATGTATATTTTTACAATGTAAACCATTCTGTTTTGCAAATGCAATAAGTAACGGTATAGTAAATAAATAAACGATAAATGATACATCATGCCCAGTGTGCAACAGTAGCTAAAAAAGCAACGAGAGCATTAGGAATTGTTAGGAAGGGAATGGAGACAAAACTGAGAATATTATAATACCTTTGTATTGGTCCATGTGTGCAATTTTGACACCGCATCTCAAAAGAAGATATAGCAGAATTAGAAAACGTACAGAGAAGGGTGATGGGACGACTTCCCTATGAAGAAAGACTAAGGAAGCTAGGGCTCTTCAGCTTGGAGAAGAGACGGCTGAGGGGAGACATGATAGAGGTCTATAAAATAATGAGTGGAGTGGAACTGGTAGATGTGAATCACTTGTTCTTTCCAAAAATACAAAGACTATGGGACAGGCAATGAAGCTACTAAGTAGTAAATTTAAAACAAATTGGAGAAAATATTTTTTCATTTCACATGTAATAAAACTCTTGAATTCATGGCCAGAGAATGTGGTAAAAGCAATTAGGGTTTTTAAAAAGTTTGGAAAAGTTCTTAAAAGAAAAGGCCATGGGGAGAGGGAGAGTTGAGGGATGAAGGAGGGGGTGTTCTATGTGTTAAGTACATAAGTAATGCCATACTAGGAAAAGACCAAGGGTCCATCGAGCCCAGCATCCTGTCCACGACAGCGGCCAATCCATTCCTGGAATTGTGGATTTTTCCCAAGTCCATTTAGTAGTGGTTGTTGGACTTAAGTACATAAGTAATGCCACACTGGGAAAAGACCAAGGGTCCATCGAACCCAGCATCCTGTCCACGACAGCGGTCAATCCAGGCCAAGGGCACCTGGCGAGCTTCCCAAACGTACAAACATTCTATACATGTTATTCCTGGGATTTTGGATTTTTCCAAGTCCGTTTAGTAGCGGTTTATGGACTTGTCCTTTAGGAAACCATCCAACCCCTTTTTAAACTCTGTTAAGCTAACCGCCTTTACCAAATTTTCTGGCAATGAATTCCAGAGTTTAATTACACGTTGGGTGAAGAAAAATTTTCTCCAATTTGTTTTAAATTTACTACACTGTAGTTTAATCGCATGCCCCCTAGTCCTAGTATTTTTGGAAAGCGTGAACAGACGTTGGGGGATAAAATCCTAGGTATATAAATTACAAAATACAAGGGATATTATTGCTATAGTATGATAGTCCCTTCGGGGAATTTGTTTTATTGTGTAATTTAGCTAATTGAAAGATATGAATCTCTACTTTATAAGTTGTGAACGATTTCTATTGTATTATGTGGATTCTTGCAATAAAGCCCTTTGTTAAAAATCAAAAAAGAAAAGACCATAAGTCATTATTAAGAAGAACTTGGGAAAACCCACTACTTCATCCTGGGATAAGCAGCATAAAATCTGTTTTACTATTTTGGGGTCTTGCCAGGTTCTTGTGATCTGGATTGGCTACTGTTGAAAACAAGATACTGGGTTTGAAGGCCCTTCGGTACATCCCAGTATAGTGATGCTTACGTATTTATATAACAGTCAATTTCAACATTAAGTTGAAGTTCTAGAAAAAGAGGTCAGCAGGGAAGATGTATGAATAGAGGGCAAGCTCATGTTTGTGCATTATGTCGCCATCTAGATGTTGTGTTGAAAATTGCATTTGCGGATTTTTTAAACCCCATTTACAAAGCCGCATTAGCGGCTGTTTGTGCAGTAATGCTGTCACAGCCCATTCACTCTGTCAATATTGCTGTGTGGCTCTGTAAACAAGGGTTAGTTATTTGTTGTCACAAATTGGTACTCTTTGGTTTGACTGGTTAGATTTGCCTATATAGCAGAAAACTCCAAGCCATTTACAAAATGTATAATCCTTAGGGTAGGGGAAACGTACAAAAATATCTACACTGGACTACTTTTGGTATATAGGTGGACACATACAATATGAAGGGGGAAGAGGTGAGCTTTACAATATCATCCCGGAAAAGTGGGGCGAGGAGAACAATACCAATACTCACACCGCAGAAACGCAACCGGTTGAATCTGTCACTAGTCAAGTTCATTCATCAATCAAGAATTGAAAAATGGGATGGAAATAGAATTGCTTTCAACAAGGCCCTAAAGTTATTCTCAGAAGTTTAAAGTCCATGATAAAGAGGGAAACTATTCCAGAGGGTGGGAGCAACCACACTGAAACACGAAGTCCTCAGGGTATCTAAATGAACTTGACAAAAAGTAGGAATAGTTAAAAAAACAACAACAACAACAACAACAATGACCCACTGTAGAGGCAAACAAGTATCTATGAAAATGAACCACTTAACACTCCAAAAAGGAAAAAGCCTCAAGGATCTCAAGACTTACTAGTCTAGAGAACTACAAGTGATCAAAATGACCTATATAGTGATAAGTACATAAGTATTGCCATACTGGGAAAGACCAAAGGTCCATCGAGCCCAGCATCCTGTTTCCAACAGTGGCTAATGCAGGTCAGAAATACCCGGCAAGATCCCAAAAAAGTACAAAACATTTTATACTGCTTCTCCCAGAAATAGTGGATTTTCCCCAAGTCCATTTAATAATGGTCTATGGACTTTTCCTTTAGGAAGCCGTCCAAACCCTTTTTAAACTCTGCTAAGCTAACCGCCTTTACCACATTCTCTGGCAACGAATTCCAGAGTTTAATTCCAGAGATCAATATGATCTGTTCCTCATCATTGGCTAAAAAAACCCTGAGGATTGCCTCTAGTGGAACACAAGACTGCATGACAGACGACTGCATTAAGCTAAGTTCTTTACTCCCAAATTTTTGAATTATGTTTTTGGAATGTTTGTAACATTCAATATCTGAACTTTTTGGGAGGTGTGTTTGCACGTCTTTTAATGATTTTTTTTAAGCAGAATATTGAACAACACAGGAAGGTTTTATCATATTGATCGCTATATTGTAGCTCTCTAGACTAGTAAGTCTTGAGATCCTTGAGGATTTTTCCTTCCTGGAGTGTTAAAAGTGCTTCATTCTCACAGATACTTGTTTGCCTCTATAGTGGGTCATTGTTGTTGAGATTATTGCTTAATTGATTCCACATCCACTTTGTAGATGAAAAGTAGGAATAGCCAGGAGACACTGTGTTGAAGAGTGGAGAGGCTTCAGAGGGAACTAAGGTGCAAGTAAGCTTTCCAGGAAGGAGAGAAGACCAGAAGATTGGAGTTGATGGGAAAGGACAAGTATCTTATAAGGAGCTAATGATGGAAAAAACAAAAATATTTAAAGCCTCAGAAATAATAACATCTGTAAGATGATATATGAATTACAACTGGGTCCCTCTGGTCCCTTCAGAGGCTCATTTACCTTCTAAACATTTTGAAACTATTACATTTTCTTAGGTCATTTCTAACCATTTCTTTTAACAAGTTACCTTCATTAGAAACTCTATAAAGCAATCATGTTTGGTGCAAGCACTGACTTCACTATTTGGTGATGTAGCTCGACAGGATTCTTTTGCTTATACTTATATTTAGTTTGGTATGTCTGGCGCTTTTGAGGCTTCTTTACTTAATCACAAGGCTTTAAATAAGAATATAATATCTATCCCTTGACTTCAGACTTGCTGAGTCAAACTTCAATCATTTACCACGAATAATGGCAGAAAACAAGTGTTTCTTACAGGGAAATTATTGTTAGACCAAATATGAAATTATTCATCCCCTTCAAAGATTTTTGTCTTCAAAACAATACTGATAATGAACATGCTAATATAGCTTTGGGTGGTCTTTTACTAAGGTGTGCTAGCATTTACGCAAGGAAAGTAAACAAAACAAGAGAAATAGGAAGCCTATATGGTTCTCCAAACAAGTAGCTGAAAAAATAAGAGCAAAAGAGGCTTTGTTCAAGAAATACAAAAACACGAGAGGATCACGGAAAAGATTATCGGATTAAACTGAAAGAAGTGGAGAGGGAAATACGGCTAGCAAAAGTACAAGTGAAAGAAAAAATGGCTAAAAATGTAAAAGGAGGTGACGACCTTTTTCAGGTATATTGGAGGAAGGAGAAAAGATAGGAATGGAATTGCAAGACTGAAAAATAATGAGAATGTCTATGTGGAGAGCGATGAGGATAAAGCAAACGTGCTAAACAATTACTTCTCTTTGATGTTCACAGAGGAAAATCCTGGAGAAGGACCGCAGTTGGCTGCTGTGGGAATATCTGGGAATGGAGTGGATATTGCACCATTTATGGAAGAAATAGTTTATAAACAGCTTAAGAAGCTAAAGGTGGATAAAAATATGGAGTCAGATGGGATACATCCCATGATACTGAGGGAGCTCAGAGAGGTCCTGGCAGGACCTCTTAAAGATTTATTTAATAGATCTTTAGAGATGGGAGAAGTTATGCGGGATTGGAGACAAGCGGATGTGGAAATATAATGGAGTTGCTGCTGAAAGAAAAGATAGTTAACTTTCTAGAAGCCAACGGTTTACAGGATCCGAAGCAACACGGCTTTACCACAGGAAATCCTGCCAAACGAATCTTATTGACTTCTTTGGGTGACCAAAGAACTGGATGAAGGACATGCACTAGATGTAATCTACTTGGTTTCAGCAAAGCCTTTGATATGATCCCCCACAGAAGACTCATGAATAAGCTGAGAGAGTTGAACTTAGGACCAAAAGTGGTGAACTGGATAGGAAACTGGTTGACCGACAGGTGGCAGAGGTTGGTGGTAAATGGAATCCGCTCGGAGGAAAGAAAGGTGAGCAGCGGAGTTCCTCAGGGGTTGGTGCTGGGGCCGATTCTGTTTAATATATTTGTGAGAGATATTGCTGAAGGGTTGGAAAGAAAGTTTAATTTTTTTGGGTGACACAAAGATAGCCAATAGAGTGGATACCCTGTAGGGAGTAGAAACGATGAGAAGGGGTCTCTGAACGTTAGAAGACTGGTCGATGGTCTGGCAGTTAAACTTTAATCCCTTTTTTTTTTTAATATAATTTTTCTGTTGCATTCAAATAGTGCTCAGTGACTGGAAAAACACCTCTAGGCTGACTGGCATTCTTTCAGTGTGTTTTTCTTCTTTGGTGCATCATTGCACTCCACCACCTGCCTATCCTAGATGTTATATTATGTCTTTTAAAGATGAAATCGACATCTTTTATAGGCTGTTTACAAACTCATAGAATAAACCACTTATCTTAGCACTTGACAAGTTGGTGTCTGAGGATCTGAAGGTGAAGAAACAATGTGACAAGGCAGCAGCCGTGGCCAGAAGGATGTTAGGCTGCATAGAGAGGGGTATAACCAGCAGAAGAAAGGAGGTGTTGATGCACCTCTACAAGTTGTTGGTGAGGCCCCACTTGGGAGTATTGTGTTCAGTTTTGGAGGCCATACCTTGCTAATGTCAGGAAGTATTTTTTCACGGAGAGGGTGGTGGATACATGGAATGCCCTCCTGTGGGAGATGGGGGTGATGAAAACGGTAATAGAATTCAAATATGCGTGGGATAAACACAAAGGAATCCTGTTTAGAAGGAATGGATCCATGGAATCTTTGCAGAGATTGGATAGCAACACTGGTAATTGGGAAGCAAAATCAGTGCTGGGCAGACTTCTACGGTCTATGCCCTGATCATGACTGAATAGATATGGATGGGCTGGAGTGTAAATTTTAAGGGGCTTTGATGTTAGCGTCAGAACGTTTAGTACAAGAACAGTGCTGGGCAGACTTCTATGGCCTGTGCCCTGAGAATGGCAAGATAAATCAAACTCGGGTATAAAGTATCACATACCATGTAAAATGAGTTTATTTTGTTGGGAAGACTGGATGGACCGTTCAGGTCTTTATCTGACATTTACTATGTTACTATGTTTTTAGCTGATGCTAAAAATCAGCTGGCACTAAATGCTGAGGTGCCCATTATTTTCCTATGGGTGTCTGAGCGTTTAACACGAGCTAAAAATGCCAGTGCACCGTAGTAAAAGACCCCTTTTATTTGTAACCCCAAATCAATTAGCTTGCTGTGTTTTTTTATATTAATTTTGTATTATTTTTCATTTTTAGTGTTTAAAATATGTTTCTATTTAATGTCGTTAAATAAGCCTCAATCGAGTGAAAGAATTCCATATAAAAGGAGGAAAAAGCCTCAAAACGTTCACCAACTAGTGAATCTTATTAATGTGCCCCTCCCCCATTTCCCTTGTGTGTTTTACTAATTAACTAATTTGGTTAGTCTAATTGGAATGTATTGTTCTGCTATGTAACATAGTAGATGACGGCAGAAAAAGACCTGCATGGCCCATCCAGTCTGCCCAACAAGATAAACTCATATGTGCTACTTTTTGTGTATACCTTACCTTGATTTGTACCTGTCCTCTTCAGGGCACAGACAGTATAAGTCTGCCCAGCACTAGCCCCGCCTCCCAACCACCAGTCCCGCTTCCCACCACTGGCTCTGGCACAGACCGTATAAGTCTGCCCAGCACCAGCCCCGCCTCCCACTACTGGCTCTGGCACAGACCGTATAAGTCTGCCCAGCACTATCCCCGCCTCCCGCCACCGGCTCTGCCACCCAATCTCGGCTAAGCTCCTTAGGATCCATTCCTTCTGAACAGGATTCCTTTATGTTTGTCCCATGCGTGTTTGAATTCTGTTACAGTTTTCATTTCCACCACCTCCCGCGGGAGGGCATTCCAAGCATCCACTACTCTCTCTGTGAAAAAATACTTCCTGACATTTTTCTTGAGTCTGCCCCCCTTCAATCTCATTTCATTGCCTCTCGTTCTACCTCCTTCGCATCTCCGGAAAAGGTTTGTTTGCGGATTAATACTTTTCAAATATTTGAACGTCTGTATCATATCACCCCTGTTTCTCCTTTCTTCCAGAGTATACATGTTCAGGTCATCAAGTCTCTCCTCATACGTCTTGTAACGCAAATCCCTTACCATTCTCGTAGCTTTTCTTTGCACCGCTTCAATTCTTTTTACATCCTTCGCAAGGTACGGCCTCCAAAACTGAACACAATACTCCAGGTGGGGCCTCACCAACGACTTATACAGGGGCATCAACACCCCCTTTCTTCTGCTGGTCACACCTCTCTCTATACAGCCTAACAACCTTCTAGCTACGGCCACCGCCTTGTCACACTGTTTCGTCGCCTTCAAATCCTCAGATACTATCACCCCAAGATCCCTCTCCCCGTCTGTACCTATCAGATTCTCCCCGCCTAACACATACGTCTCCCGAGGATTTCTATTCCCTAAGTGCATCACTTTGCATTTCTTCGCATTGAATTTAGACCATTCTTCTAGCTTCCTCAGATCCTTTTTCATGTTTTCCACTCCCTCCCGGGTGTCCACTCTATTACAGATCTTAGTATCATTCGCAAATAGGCAAACTTTACCTTCTAACCCTTCGGCAATGTCACTCACAAATATATTGAACAGAATCGGTCCCAGCACCGATCCTTGAGGCACACCACTACTCACCTTTCCCTCCTCCGAGCGAATTCCATTCACCACCACCCTCTGGCTTCTGTCCGTCAACCAGTTCACCATTTACCTTCTTCATGTATCAGTCTTTATCTGTGTGTTTTTATAGTTGCTCCTTGAGTTTAGCAACACCTGATTGTGGGGGCTCACTGGCAGGTATCGCATTGTGCAATTTCTTTTTGCTAGGGTACAAATAATGAAGGATTTTAGAGGCCTCAAAGGTGTGTAGTTGGCTAATTTATTCTTCAGGTATTCTGGCACACTTTGTCCGAGGGCCTTGAAAATCATAGGTAGAGTTTTCAATTTGGTCCTGTAGGGTACTAGTAGCTACTGCAGTTGGGATCTGGTCACACTGCATGTATTCTGAATTAGTTGGTTTGACCACTAGACAGTGCATTACAGTAGTCTGGCTATGATGTTATCATAGCATGGATCACTGTGATCAGACTTGTGTTCTACATCTATGGAGAGAGATTTTGTAGTTGCCACAGGTGATAGAAACAGAGTCTACCAGTATCCCAAGATTTCTGATCCATGATTTTAGGACAAGTTCATACTTCTCAGATGGTATTTTGATGTCAGGTACCTGTCTAGTTCTTAGGAACCCACAGAATCTCTGTTTTGCTTGGGTTCAGACAGAGGTTTTGGTTTATGCCCATTCCTGAGTTGTTGTTAGACAGGCAGTCAATTTACTTTAAGCTGTGGGTAGATCTGGTTCAGTGGTTATGAGTAGCTGTATATTACTGGCATAGTTAAAGAACTGTGTCCATCAACGAGAGAAGCTCAGCTACAGGCTTGATGTAGACATTAAATAAAATAGGTAATTATATGGATGCCTGGGAATGTCACACTTGAGGTTACTTGTGGTCCACCAATATGATGTCACCTTGCTTGTTCCTTCATCAGCTGTTTTTTTTCTGAATTTCAGCAGTTATTTTGTTGATCAGCATTACACTATCTGGTACAAGCAATGTTACATAAGTACATAAGTAATGCCACACTGGGAAAAGACCAAGGGTCCATCGAGCCCAGCATCCTGTCCACGACAGCGGCCAATCCAGGCCAAGGGCACCTGGCAAACTTCCCAAACTTGCAATGTTGGGTTTGGTGTACAGAGGACAGGGGTGCTTTACTCACTCTATGAAAGAGCTGATGAAAAACACACATAATAGAATGAGCAGAACAAAAGCCAGATGAACCATTCTTTTCTGCACAAGTGGAAAATATTCCCATACAGATCTCATTACCGCCCAGATCAATTCCCATGACGCAGTCCTTTCATGTGGAAAAATAAAACCAGCTGCAACAGCAGCCAAAGCATTCATTATTCAGGGAAGATGGAGACAGGATTAACAAAACAGTAGAAAACAGATACACTGAGACCTATACATACAGGCTATGCTGTTCTCTAGTTTTATTTAACCATTCGTCAGCATATCACTGCACATAATCTGACTGCAAAGATCATGACAGTAATAGAAGCACAGCCAGGTTTTGAAGTCAGGGGGAGCAGCCCTTTTGTAAAACAGGCGCCAGTGCAAGGCGGATCTGTACAGGCGCCATTTCATTCACCATCCATTTGGGGGCGCAGCAGCTGCCCTTGCACCCGTCTCATACTACTTATGAAGTGATAAAGCTGTTGCCGGTCTGAGGAGCAGAATTCCTGCTAAAAGTGCATAAAAATCCTCTATCCTCATTCCTGTCTGCCCATCACCACTGAAAATACCACACCAACTAGCAAATAAGCAGGAATGCAGTTGGAGGATAGAGGTGGACATAAGTACATAAGCATCGCCATGCTGGGACAGAGCAAGGGTCCATCGAGCTCAGCACCCTGTCTCCAACTTTTGTCATTTCAGTTTCAGATCAATGTTCTGTTTTCTTAGAGACATTTCTAAACATAAGGTGAAGAACAAGTTTAATACAAACAACAGCTGAAGTTCAGCCAATATAAACACATTTCAAGAATAATAAAGTGAATGGTTTCACAATTTCTAGTCCTGCCAAGACCTGCAAGGACATGTGTTATGATTGGGGTCAGAACCCCTCTCAAACTTACCTCTTTCCTGGGGGTCAGCTTCTTAGCTGGCTTCTGTTTCTTTTCTCTGTCCTTTCTGAGCTGGCTCTGTCTCTCTGTGCTGGCAGCTTCCAGCAGCATGGCTCTAATTGTTTCACTATACTGCACCTGTGTGTGTGTTGCCTGAGTTGCTCTACCTCTCTTTGGGTGTACTGGCTTCAAGTGCTTCACAGTGTTGCATTGGTGTGGGTTGGGCCTCTCTGGGTCAGTGTGCTGTTGCCTAGGTCTAGGGAGTGTGACATCATCAGGGAGGGCCTTGATAAGGAAGTGGTGTTGTTTCCTTCAGGGCCTTTGCAACAGTGGTGTTTGCTTTAGGTAGGGTGGTGCAGTGTGCACTTCTGACTTTGTGTCTAGTTTCCCTGCTTGCTTTTGTTAAGGGCCAGGTTAGAGTTAGTGCAGTGTGCACTGGTGACTGTGTGTTTAGCTTTCCTGCTTTTCCCTTATGGTTCCCCTGCTTTTCCCTCTTGGTGTTGGAAGCATTGCTATGTGTAGGGCTTTGGAAGCTCTGTTGCTGATAGAAGTACTTCAGGGTTTGGTGTTGTTAGGAACACTGCAGAGTTTGCTGTTAGAAGTACTTCTGTTCTGGGTTTGTGCTATTGGGAGCATTGCAGTCTTTGCTGTTGGTGTTTGGTGATTTAGAATCACTTTTGGCTTATGTGTTAGCTTCCCTTCTTTTTCCTTGTGGCTCCCCTGTCTTCCCTTTTAGTGCTAGGAGCTCTTCTGGTTGCTTGCCAGAGTAGTGCTTAGGAAGCACCTTGTTAGTTGTATCTAGCTTGCTAGAGCAGTGCTTAGGTAGCTTGGTAGTTTTGTGTTTAGCTTATTAGAGTAGAGCTCTGCTTGTAGCTTGGTGCTTAGTAGCACCTGTGTTAGCTTTGTGTTTAGTTCCCTGCTCTGTTAGTTTAGGGCTTAGGAAGTCCCTTTCTTGAGCAGGGCTTAGGAGCTCCTGTTTAGTATAGGGCTTAGGAAGTCCTTTTGTCAGTTTACTGTTAGGAACACTCCTGCTGGTTTAGGGCTTGGGAGCACGTAGATCAGTTTAGGGTTAGGAGCACTTCTGTTTCCAGTCCTGGTCCCTATGTCATCCGGTATCCAGTAAGTCCTGTCGGCTACTCGAACCCAGGAGCTCAACTCCTGGGTGGCTTAGTAGCTAAGCGCAGGTGAAGCTGTGCGGACCAGTCCAGTGTGTTCCGGTCCGGTGTGTGTTCCAGTCTGGTGCGCTCCAGTCCAGTGTGTTCCAGTCCGGGGTTCCAGTCCTGTGTCCTCCAGTCCGGGGAATTCCATTCCCTTGTTCCAGTCCGTGTGTTCCGGCTCGCTGGGCGGTGCCTGCAGTCCCTGCCGGTGTCGGTGTGCTTGCCCAGCGTTGGTTGGTGGGTTTTGCCTGCTGCTGTCGCTCCTCGTCAGCAGCCCAAGGGCTCACGTTTGCTCCAGAGCCCGGCCCTGCGGGCTCTGAACCTGAGAACCTGACAACATGTTTGCAGTGAAAACATGCCCCATGGAATTATAACCAAGCTAAGGGGCGAGGCAATGTTTCAGTCGGTGACTAAGCTTCAGAGTAGAATTTACAACAGAAAATTAAAACCAGATCTGAATGAGTTAGCCCAGGGATAGGGGGAAGGAAGGGAATGGGTTTGAGGTAGGTGTCCAATTGTTGATGGGCCTGACCCTACAGTGGGTGGGTCAAAATTTTTTCTGCCCACCTCATTCCCTCCTCCTCAATATATAAAAATCTGAGCTAAAGGGGATCCCCAAGCCCTGCCAGCTGAAGACTTCCTCCTCTGGTGGCCAGACCTTATTCAGACTGGCCTCTGCAGTAGAATATTCAGCAAGTCAAGTTGCAGCATCCAGTAAGGAGAGAAGGCCCACATGGATGGAGCAGATAACGGCAATCCAGGGTGATATGCTCTGGGAGAGGAGCTCAAGTCTAAGACCAAGAGAGCAAAGGGATACCCCAAATGCTGACAGCAGTCTAGTTGGTCATCGGATTGATCAACAACAGAGTGGATGAGTAGCCTAACGGTTAGTGCAGTGACCTGAGAACCATGGGAGCAAGGTTTGATTCCCACTGCCGCTCCTTGTGACTTGGCAAGTCAATTAACCCTCCATTGCCCCAGGTATAAAGTACCTGTATATAATATGTAAACTGCTTTGATTGTAACTTCAGAAAGACGGTATATCACATCCCCTGGCCCGTGCATTGCTGTAACAAGAAAATCCGCACCATTCAAAACGCGGTTTCGCTCTGAAAAGAGAAGCGTTTGACCTGCACACCCCAAAAAAAGTGGAGAAAAAAAAAAAGACCTCAGCGTTACCACAGCACACCATCACAGGTCAGAAAAAAAACCTCCACTTACTAAAATGTGCACCAGTCTCTTCAATTCCTAAACAATTTCTCAGTACTTCATTCATCCCAATCTGGATTCCGTGCTAATCATAGTACTGAAACAGTTCTTACAACACTCATGACCAAATTCAAGCAAATTATTGCTACTGGTAACAATGTTCTCCTCTTACAATTCGATATGTCCAGCGCGTTTGACATGGTTAACCATGGTATTCTATTAAACATTCTAGAATACTTTGGAATTGGAGGAAATGTATTGAATTGGTTTCATAGCTTCCTAACTGCAAGAACATATCAGGTGATATCTAAATCTATCATATCATTACTACTACTACTAAACATTTCTAGAGCGCTACTAGGGTTACGCAGCGCTGTACAATTTAACAAAGAGAGACAGTCCCTGCTCAAAGAGCTTACAATCTAATAGACAAGTGAACGGTCAGTCCGATAGGGGCAGTCAAATTGGGGCAGTCTGGATTCACTGAACGATAAGGGTTAGGTGCCGAACGCAGCATTGAAGAGGTGGGCTTTAAGCAAAGACTTGAAGACGGGCAGGGAGGGGGCTTGGCGTAAGGGCTCAGGAAGGTTGTTCCAAGCATAGGGTGAGGCGAGACAGAATGAGCGGAGCCTGGAGTTGGTGGTGGTGGAGAAGGGTACTGAGAGGAAGGATTTATCCTGTGAACAGAGGTTACGGGCGGGAACGTAAGGGGAGATGAGGGTAGAAAGATAGTGAGGGGCAGCAGACTGAGTGCATTTGTAGGTAAGAAGGAGAAGCTTGAATTGAATGCGGTATCTGATCGGAAGCCAGTGAAATGACCTGAGGAGAGGGGTGATATGAGTATATCGGTTCTGGCGGAATATGAGACGTGCAGCAGAGTTCTGAACAGATTGAAGGGGGGATAGATGGCTAAGTGGGAGGCCGGTGAGGAGTAAGTTGCAGTAGTCCAGGCGAGAGGTAATGAGAGCGTGGACGAGAGATCAGGTGGTGTGTTCAGAGAGGAAAGGGCGAATTTTGCTGATGTTAAAGAGGAAGGAGCGACAGGTCTTGGCTATCTGCTGGATATGCGCAGAGAAGGAGAGAGAGGAGTCAAAGATGACTCCGAGGTTGCGGGCAGATGAGACGGGGAGGATGAGGGTGTTATCAACTGAGATAGAAAGTGGAGGAAGAGGAGAAGTGGGTTTTGGTGGAAAGACGATAAGCTCGGTCTTGGCCATGTTCAGTTTCAGGTGGTGGTTGGACATCCAGGCAGCAATGTTGGATAAGCAGGCCGATACCTTTGCCTGGGTCTCCGCGGTGATGTCTGGTGTGGAGAGATACAGTTGGGTGTCATCAGCATAGAGATGATACTGGAAACCATGAGATGAGATCAGGGAGCCCAGGGAAGAGGTGTAGATTGAGAAGAGAAGGGGTCCAAGGACAGATCCCTGGGGAACGCCAACAGATAAGGGGATGGGGGAAGATCCATGAGAGTGAACGTTGAAGGTGCGGTGGGAGAGATAAGAGGAGAACCAGGAGAGGACAGAGCCCTGGAACCCAAATGAGGACAGTGTGGCAAGAAGTAAGTCATGATTGACAGTGTCAAAAGCGGTGGATAGATCGAGGAGGATGAGGATGGAGTAGTGGCCTCTGGATTTGGCAAGGAACAGGTCATTACAGACTTTAGAGAGTGCTGTTTCTGTCGAGTGAAGAGGGCGAAAACCGGATTGATTACCATGGAGACCTGTATGTGGAGTACCTCAGGGATCACCGCTTTCACCGATTCTCTTTAACTTAATGATGTTACCACTAGCTAGATCACTATCCAACCAATGTCTAAACCAGTATATTTATGCCGACGATGTTACGATATATATTTTGTTTAAAAATGACATCAGAAATTGCAGATAAAAATCAATCACAGCTTCCAAATAATTAACTCATGGGCAGATGCATTCCAACTTAAGCTCAAAGCTGAAAAGATGCAATACCTTATCCTTTCATCACAATATAATAAAACCAACTATACCACCATAAACACACCAAGCCACACTCTTCCTGTTGCACACACCCTAAAACTCCTGGGTGTTATAATTGATTGAAATCTTACCCTAGATAGCCATGTGAAAAATTTTATAACGAAGATGTTCCATGCAATGTGGAAGCTTAGAAGACTGAAACCTTTCTTCCCAAGGGAGGTATTCCATAAGCTAGTTTGGTATTGAGCCATTTGGACTATTGTAATTCCATCTATGCAGGATGCAAAGCACAAGCCATTAAGAAACTCCAGACTGCCCAGAACACCGCAACCAGACTCATATTCGGAAAAGCGAAATATGAAAGCGCCAAACTCCTTAGAGAAAAATTACATTGGCTCCCATTAAAAGATCGAATTGCATTCAAAATCTGCACCTTGGCTCATAAAATCATTCACAGAGAGGCCCCATCATATATGTCAGACCCAAACCTCTACTACCCCAATTGCAGAGGACTTACATACAAATCAATACATGCATCTAGCTTCTCCTACCTCTACACGCAATTATGGAATAAACTACCGAATACCATAAAAACAACGCATGACTTGACAACCTTCTGGAAGTTATTGAAGACGAACTTGTTCAAAGAGACTTACAAAAAGTATCCTCCATAATGACTTGACTCTTAAACTACACCAGAACCAACCAATACTGATCTCTTTTAATTTGATCACGTCAATCATATTATCATTATTGAACATTATATCTTATCCTGCTCTCATTTATGTTATGTATTATTTATTTATTCACCCTATTTTACCCAATATTCTTCACATCTTAATTGTAACAATATGCTGAATTTCGTATTCTGTTAATGATGATCGCTATTGCGACATAATGTAAGCCACATTGAGCCTGCAAATAGGTGGGAAAATATGGGATACAGATGCAGCAAATACATAAATAAACAGAGCAAAAAAAGCAAACAGGTAATTGAATCACAGCCACTGTAATCCCAGAGAAATAATTTATAATCCACTTATCTCACAGTGTCATCATACTGCATAACTTCAAAATCTGCAACCAGTAGGTCCCTGATTGCTTAACACCAGGGGAGGGGGGTTCATATCTTGATACAGGAGGATGGCTCCCCTCATTTCAGATTCTAGTTCACAGGAATCCTCAAGGTGGTCATTGAGCCAGGGGTCAGATGCTGACATGTGTGTGCAAAGCATGTGCACACACCCATGCCCAGAATTATCAAATTTACCAACAGGTGGGGTAAACGATCCTGCTTTGAAAATCACTACTTTTACAATATAATGGGGTGAGGAGGGGAAGACGAGGAGGAAGGGTAGGCAACCAGCTGTCGGCATGCCGAAGGGCAGCTGGAAGGAGAAATCCACTGCTGAGAGCTATCCCTGTCTAGGCATCAAATCTGCACCTCAAGAACTTCATTCAATACCAGCGTTCTGCAAATACGAACAAAATATAAGAACACCGTAGGAGGACCTCAAGTGCCAACATGCTTAAAAAGCAGTTGTAAGTAATCCCACAGCTTTAGGGGAATTACTAATGCTAAAAACAAAAATATGCATTTAAGACTTGTTTGGACAAAACCTATCTTTGCTACTCCTTCATTCAAAGAGGCCAAAGTATTTTCAGTTGGTTACAAAATCCAAATCAGTACATTGAACCGATCTTTCTATAATTGATGACCTAACATATGTTACAATCCAATCTACTACTCAGGAACCTATATGCAACATGTATTATTCGTTACCATGTATGTACGCACCTTAATGCAATACCATTTGTAATTCTGTTAACCGGAAATAGCAATCGCCATTACGGCAAATGTAAGCCACATTGAGCCTGCAAATTGGTGGAAAAATGTGGGATACAAATGCTATAAATAAATAAATCTGCTCAATTCCTTTGTTCGGGTGACCACACAGATCTGGGGAAAATGCAGGAGTGTACTTGGATTTCAGCAAAGCTTTAAGCTATAAGGCCCACATAGGAGCAGTCTAGGGGTAAAACCAGGTCAGAACAGCATGATTTGATGGGCAGTATATCAAGTAATAAAGAAACTTTAGAAACTACTGATCAGCATTGGATGTGCTTATTTCCTCACATAGTAAGTACTTTGCAATAGAGATTTTTTTTTGTGCAGTAACTGTATGGGAACATGCTGTAAGTAGTAAGGTCCGTCCCCCGCTTTAGGCAAACCTAACTTCCATTGTCACACCTAGTTGAATCAGTATCAAGATGCTACCTTAGCCCTGCCTATTCTCTGCCTCTTGTGCCCACACCCTGCCCTTAGATGCTATATATGCTTCCAACAGTTAATGAACAGGCTTTGCACTTACCATATGGAAATTTGGGCATTTACCGACCTTTGGGGCTCTTTTGCCTAAAGCTGAGTGCCTCAGGGGTCAGGCCTGGGAGCCACTTCTATTCAGAAGCTTTGCTGGAGATGTGCAAATGTTTTGCTGTAGAGAATGGATTTAGATTGTATTTGCATTTCTAAAACCACGTTCAAGGTGCTATTGCGACAGACATGGGAAGCAACTACTTGCCCTGGGATTTGTAGTATGGAATGTTGCTACTCTGAGATTCTGCATGGAATCTTGTCACTCTTTAGGATTCCAGAATCTTGCTATTCTTTGAGGTTCTACATGGAGTCACTCTTTAGGATTCCAGAATCTTGCTATTCTTTGAGGTTCTACATGGAATCTTGTCACTCTTTAGGATTCCAGAATCTTGCTATTCTTTGAGGTTCTACGTGGAATCTTGTCACTCTTTAGGATTCCAGAATCTTGCTATTCTTTGATGTTCTACGTGGAATCTTGTCACTCTTTAGGATTCCAGAATCTTGCTATTCTTTGAGGTTCTACGTGGAATCTTGTCACTCTTTAGGATTCCAGAATCTTGCTATTCTTTGAGGTTCTACATGGAATCTTGTCACTCTTTAGGATTCCAGAATCTTGCTACTCTTTGGGGTTCTGCATGGAATCTTGTCACTCTTTAGGGTTCCAGAATCTTGCTATTCTTTGAGGTTCTACGTGGAATCTTGTCACTCTTTAGGATTCCAGAATCTTACTATTCTTTGGGGTTCTACGTGGAATCTTGTCACTCTTTAGGATTCCAGAATCTTGCTATTCTTTGGGGTTCTGCATGGAATCTTGTCACTCTTTAGGATTCCAGAATCTTGCTATTCTTTGAGGTTCTACATGGAATCTTGTCACTCTTTAGGATTCCAGAATCTTGCTATTCTTTGAGGTTCTACGTGGAATCTTGTCACTCTTTAGGATATCAGAATCTTGCTATTCTTTGGGGTTCTACATGGAATGTTGCCACGATTTGGGTTTCTGCCAGGTACTTGTGACCTGGCTTGGCCACTGTTTGGAAAACAGAATACTGGGCTAGATGGACCTTTAGTCTGACCCAATATGGCTACTCTTTTGTTCTAATATTAGGTACAGTAGACAGATGCTAGTTTCAGCATTCTTACAATTTCTATCTTTATCTATGTGACTTAGCCAAGATCACAAGAGCACCAGCAGGATAAGCTTAAGACAGATATTAGCAGACAAAAATCTGAATGATGTTGCAGGAAATTTTCAAATGTTTTAAGATTCGTTTTGGTTCTTAGAATTAAAAAAAAAATTTCTTACAAAGAAAATAATGAAACAGACAAGAGTTTGTTTGTTTTGTTTTATTTTAATAAAGACAAAATGAAAGGAGACCACACATTTCACAGTTCTCATAGTTATGAATACAAGATCATTGTCATTATGACAAATAGTTGGTTAAAATCAAAAAGTCCTTTTCTGACTCACAGACATCAAACTGCTCCTGAATCATCAGGGTTGGAAACTCCTTGTTTCATGGCCTATAATCTATGCTCATTTTTCCCAGACATAATAATTTATTATAATTTTTTTTGGTCATGTGCTGGTTTGCTTTGACATCAAAGGAATCACATGTGCACTGCAGCTGTAGGTGGAGCCTTAAGACATTTTAGTCTAGGCAGCCATATGCTCCCTCTCCTCAAATAACTACACAAGACCTGATTTGGCATTCAAGGACATAACTGTATTGAATACACATCATCAAGCAAATAACCTGTCCTGAGCCAGGTATAGTCACAGCTTCCAAGTACTTAGCCTCCAGCCAGCCACTCAGGGGAGAGCAAGACGGCTGAGGGGAGACATGATAGAGGTCTATGAACTAATGAGTGGAATGGAATGAGCAGAAGTGAATCGTTTGTTTACTCTTTCCAAAAATACTAGGACTAGGGGGCATGCGATGAAGCTACAAAGTAGTCAATTTAATACGAATCGTAGAAAATTTTTCTTCACTCAACATGTAATTAAACTCTGGAATTCGTTGCCAGAGAATGTGGTAAAGGCGGTTAGCTTAGCAGGGTTTAAAAAAGGTCTGGACAGCTTCCTAAAGGAAAAGTCCACAGACCATTATTAAATTGACTTGGGAAAAATCCACTGCTTATTTTTGGGATAAGCAGCATAAAATGTATTGAACTTTTTTGGGATCTTGCCAGGTATTTGTGACCTGGATTGGCCACTGTTTGAAACAGGATGCTTGATGGACCTTTGGTCTGTCCCAGTGTGGCAATACTAATGTACTAATACTAGGGTTGGCACAAACATCTGCACAAGCCCACATCACTTCCTGTTCTGCCTCTACCAATACACCGACTTCCCATCCCTGGTTGTACCACACTTCCACCATACAACCTACAGGGACCCCCGTTCACTAGCTCAGAAATACACCACAGCCTGTGGTTCCCCTCCGCTAGGCCCCCACAACAAAGCTGCAACCTTGTTTACAAATTCTCCCATAACATCCTGCAGCGTCATATTGACAACGTCATTGACAATGTCTGGTTCGTATATCCCCTTCATGTCAACTGAGATTAGCAGGTGCTTTACAGTATCTCCCTTCATCTGACAGACAGTATCACTTGGATTTATGTATTTATCTTTCATCAGGCACACTCCAGGTAGCTACTGGACCCACATGCAGGGCGAGCTATAATGTTAGACCACACGAATCTTACCAGGTGGGTAAACCACACACAAGAGTATCAATTCCTGTTTAAAGTCCTTTACTGAAGAATTCCTCCCTGAGATAAATGATTACTACATCTAGTTGTGGATGGTTTGCTGATGTCAGCAAATGCTGCTCCTCCCATGCCACTCCACCCTTAGGCCTTCTAGGTGCGAAGCCCAGGTGTGGTCCATAAACTCTGTTCCAAGTTCTCTGATCTGTTTCACAACAGCTGGCCCATAACTATCAACTGGCACTGCACTTGTAGAGAAATACACAGTGACATTATTTACACAGTCATTTTTAGGGTCAGACAGCACAAAATAAATTCCCTGTGTACAGCTGTGATCATCTGGTTTAACTTGTATGTGACAATTCCTGATTCTGCACTGACTCTTTTTGGAATGAATATACGTCCTGTTGAATCTTTTCCCTATCTAGGCATTACTCTACTCACAGTTATCTTTACACAACAGATTTCTAGTCTCTGCAAATCTAGCTTTTTCACTCTTCGTTAATTACGCTCCACCCTTAGCCATTTTGATCAAGCAACATTTCATTCCCTGGTTCTTGCACTTGTCATAACTTGACTGGACTACTATAACATCTCATATTTGGGTTGAGAAACTTCAATCAGTCCAAAATACAGCTATCAAACTCACCTGTCGTGCAGGCAAGTTTGATTACGTTTCCCCTCTATTGTAAACACTAGCCATTAAGCCCGTTAAAACGGGTGAGTTTTGGTATGTTTTATTTTGATGTGTAACTCCCTCCCTCCCTCCCAGCTCCAAGGCCCCAGTCCCTCCACCCTCCCCTCCCCAAGGCCCCCTGCCCTCCCTCCGTTCCAAGGGCCCCCTTCCGTCCCTCCCTCCCAGCCAGCTCTAAGGCCCCCCTCTGTCCATCTCTCCCAGCTCCAGTGCCCCCCTCCTTCTGACCTCCCATGTCCAGCATCTTCTCTGCTTCCCTCCCAGCTCCAAGGCCCCCTCCCCTCCCCCACTTCCCTCCCAGCTAGCTCCAAGGCTCCTCCGTCCCTCCCTCCCAGCTCCAAGGCCCCCCTCCTTCTGAGATCTCCCATGTCCAGGATTTCTCCTGCTCCCCCCAAAGGTCGCCACTGCCCCTCCCCCCCGAGGTCGCTGCCGCCCCTTCCTCCCCCCCCCCCGAGGTCGCCGCTACCACCCCCCCCCCCACCCGGGCCCTCTCTTCTCCACTGAACTTACAGTGCCGAAACCACAGCAGGCAAATCAGCTCCCGTTGGCCTTCCTTCCCTGCCTGTGTCCCGCTCTCGTGTGACGTAACATCGGCGAGGGCGGGACACAGGCAGGGAAGGCCGACGGGAGCTGATCTGCCTGCTGCGGTTTCGGCGCTGTAAGTTCAGTGGAGAAGATAGGGCCTGGCCTGGGTGGAGGGAGTCCGGCGGCGACCCGGGGGGGGGGGGGAGGGAGAGCGGTAGCGACCACGGCGGTTCCCTTCTCAGCGCAATTTCCCTCTCTGTTCCGTCGTCACGTCTTGAAGCGGGGGCGGGACAGAGAGGGAAGTCTCTACTGCGCATTTGCAAGTGAGTCGGTCACTTGCCATTTATATGTTTCATTCCATTGGCTCCCTATAAACAAGTGTATCATCTTCAAATTACTCACATTTAACTTCAAAGCATTCAGAGTGGGCCTCCCAGATTACCTTGCCTCCCTGATCATTCCCTATTCTCCCGCCCAGCTGCTCCACTTACTAAACGATCATCGGTTACTTCTTCCAAACCCCAAATCAGCCCAGTTAGAATTTACCCGTCATCATGCTTTCTTTTCTGCAGTCCCCTTCTTTTGGCTAAGATGTCTTTCAAGAAGTTTAAAACTGTTATTAAACTCTTTCAACAGGCTTTTCCTTCTGAATCCTAATTTTTCTAAGAGTTGACGTTCACTGTAACCATTACCCGTGCGTTTCGCCTTCTCTTTCCTTTCTACTTCTCTCCTACCGTGTCCACCCTTCCCTTGTCCTCCATTGCTGAGGTTTGACTGACTTGCTTTGAATGCTCCCCCTCTTTCCTATCACATATTGTACTGCTTTTCTTTTAACTGCTCTTTGTTGTTTTTTTATTCCATTGTAAACCGTACAGTTCTGCGAGTCAGCTTGGGCAGTAACTATAAACTATTTTCGGTTTCGATTATTAATCTGCTCCACCACAACTTTGTTGTCACAACAGAAAACCATCTTGTTGGCAAGCTTCCTGTCCCAAATTATGAATGGCACTATTATAGGAAACACCTTGAGGAAGGTTATGTGTTGGATCACCCCACCCTAAAAACCCTTGCAGTAAACCCCCGAGGCCTCAGAGCACATGTCTGGGTTTCTGGTGGACCCTGGTGCCTCCTGCCACATGGATATGCTATTATAACCCCTCAACCCTTATGTCCCTAGAGATGTGTCTGTGGTGGTGGTGGTGGGAGACCTGCCCCCACATTTGCCCTGGCCATGCAATGTAAGAACACTCTGCCTGGGGGGGGGGGGGGTTGACTACAGGATCTGCCTCTCCCTCGGGGTTAGTTTCTGGCTGTCAAAATATTTGATGAGATCGAAGATCTTGGCCAATTTTAACTCTACATTGATGGTTTTGCATTTGCCAGAGTCCAGCTCCATTCCCAAGAAAGTGATTAATGCGGTAGGGCCCTCTGTCTTATCTTTTCTTAATGTTATGCCAAAATCAGTTGCAACACTTTGAAATAGCTTCTGCAGATTTGTGCACTCCAATGTACTGGCTGGGCCCACCAATAAAGAGTCATCCAGGTAACGAATGCTGTTATTGCTACTAGACATTGGATCAGTTGCCCAATTCACAAAAGGGCTAAAGGTCTCAAAGTAAGCAGACAAAATCAAACAACCCATTGGTCAAAGTAGTACCGACTCTGAAAACTGAAGCCCAACAAGCAGTAACTGCTGCAGTGCAGCAGGAGGAGCCAGAAGGCAGACTTGATGTCCACCTTCACCCTCTGGGCACCCCCCCCCCCCCCCCACCACAGCCATTTCATCATCCACTGCCAGGTTAGCACTACACTGTGTCAGGGGCCATGGGGGCAGGGCCATAGGCCCCCACATATTTAGCCCTGTCCCCCTCTACTTTCGACCCCCCCCACCGCTGACCCTCTCCCGCCACTTTCGATCTCCTCTCCCACCGCCCCTGACCCTCCCCTGCCGCCGCCATGTACCTTTGCAGCAGCCAGAAGCAGTGGCGTACCAGGGGGGGGTGGTGGGGGCGGTCTGCCCCGGGTGCACGCCACTGGGGGGGGGTGCCGCGGCACGCGCCTGTCAGCTGAGTTCGCTGACTTCGCTAACTTCTCTGCAGCTCCCTCTGCCCCGGAACAGGTTACTTCCTGTTCTGGCCGGGGCAGAGGGAGCTGCAGCGAAGTTAGCGAACTCAGCTGACAGGCGCGCGCTGCGGCACCCCCCCCCCCCCAGCGGCGTGCACCTGGGGGGGGTCATTTCGCCGGGGGGGGGGCGCATCAGCGATCCGCCCCGGGTGTCATGCCGGCTAGGATCACCACTGGCCAGAAGGCAGACTTTGATGTCCACCGTCACCCTCTGGGCCCCCCCCCCACCCCCACCCCCACCCACCCACCCACCACAGCCACTTCATCATCCACTGCCAGGTTAGCACTACACTGTGTCAGGGGTGTAGCTAGGTGGGGCCATGGGGGTGTAGGCCCCCACAAATTTAGCTCTGTCCCCCTCTACTTTCGACCTCCCCCCACCGCTGCCGACCCCCTCCCGCAGCTGCCGACCCGCCCCACCTCTTTCGATGCCCCCCGGCGCCAGGTACCTTATGTCCACCGTCACCCTCTGGGCCCCCCCCCACCACAGCCACTCCATCATCCACTGCCAGGTTAGTACTACACAGTGTGACTGCTGGCAGTTGAATTTGTGCCCTGTGAGCCAGGAGTTCGCAGTACGTAACCCAGCTCATGCCAGGGGGGTGTGGGCTCTCGATCAACAGCCGCATGAAGGCTACTCAAAAGGCTGATGCCAGTGCAACATACCCTCTGCAGCTGAATGAGTGCCCATCTGGCCACAGGAGGCAACCCCGGGGGTGAAAGGAGGGTGCAGAGTAGCTGAAGGAAGAGCGGGCACAGCTTGTGTTACTTGCAGTCCATAAAACTGCCGCTAGTGAGTCTAAAAGTTTCTGTGAGAGAATGGCAGAGGAGTAAAGAAAAGGGATAGAAAGCCATACAGACACATGACAGAGGCCTGGACTGGACAGATCACATTGGCTGGATTTACCGTGATCCAGGGGCGTAGCCACGGGCGGGCCTGGACAGGCCCAGGCCCAGCCACTTTGCCTCCAGGCCCGCCCAGCCAATGTCCGCCCCGCCCCGGGGGGAGGGGAACCGCGGCGCCGCACTCACCAGCTGCCTACGCTCAACGACGAGCAGACGATCCTCTTCTAGACTGCCACCAGCCAGCCTGAAAAAAAAACCCCGAGTGAAACGCCTCACGCGAGTCGCATCTGCTCTGCTGTGCAGCAAATCGCTTTGTCGCGTCAGCCCTCCAATCACTGTGTCCTGCCCTCTGACTTCCTATTTCCGCGAGGGCGGGACACAGTGATTGGAGGGCTGACGCAACGAAGCGATTTGCTGCACAGCAGAGCAGACGCGACTCGCGCGAGGCGTTTCACTCAGGGTTTTTTTTTTTTTAAGGCTGGCTGGTGTCAATCTAGAAGAGGGTCATCGTCTGCTCGTCGATGAGCTGGTAGGCAAGTCACAGGTGGGGACTGCGTCGGGCAGGGGGGCTCAGATTAGATGGGAGAAGGGGAGATGCTCCTGCTTTAAGAAATCCAAGGGCACTGTGAATATGAAATACAGCTCCCCTCCCCCTTCTGTGGCTAATTGAAGAATTTGAATGAAGCAGATGTATTATTTTTTTTATTTTTTTTTTAATTGCATTTGTATCCCACCTCTTTGCAGGCTCAATGTGGCTTACAATACAGCATGAATAGTGGAAGATATACATTTAGCATTATAGAAGGATCTTGGGTATATGAAAAAGATAGAAAATAATAGTAGTTTAACAAGCGTTATCTGATACGCTGTTAACTTCACTGCTGCTTAAGAGATTCAGTTTGAAATAAATTCATTGAACATTCTTCAGCTGGTCTCCCTTCAGCATCAAGCCTTGTTCAAACAAAGGGATTTGCTTAATGTGCACGGCTCACCCTTTTTAAGCACATTTTTCTATTTGTAATTAAAAATCAGACACTCTTTGTGATTCAGCCTGATATGTTTGTGTGTAGGATGAACTAGAGGTGCTGAAGCTGTGCCTTTATCAGTTGACTATTATCGCTGTTCATCACCAACCCGTTTCCTCCCCTGCTCGAAACATACAAGATATGGGATAAAATCACTATATTTAAATGGTGTTCCATGAACCAGGTATGTGGTTTGTGTTAATGCAGGAGAGCTGTTGCATAGACTGTTTACTTAGAAATCCATCATCAAGTGCACTCTAAAGCATTATTAAGGAGTATCCCAAGAAACACTATTCACACCTAGTGCCCACCCATATTAGCTCTGGGCCCACCCAAAATGCCAGGTCTGGCTACGCCACTGCCCTGATCCATAGTGATCAGCAGCAAGAAAACAGGAAAGGAGACAGGCTGCTGCCCATCTCCTGACTGATTTTATCCCACCCTTGATGTTCCCCAATGGTCTCAGCACTCACTGATGAGTGGCCACCAACCATTCTCAGGAAATATAGAAAGGGAGGGAGTTCACCTTCTCCCCTTGGAGACGGGCAATGGACTACACCAGGTAGACTAAGGTGTATATCACTGATTTAATACATTGAACCCAGGCTGGATTTCTATTTTCACAAGGCTTTCTCCAGCTTTTCCAAAGCAGGGCCCAGGCCATATAACAATAGCAGGAAGGGAGGGACAGACCTTTGCAATAGTTTTCCAATGACAAGTCTAGCAGTGGAAGCTGTGAGTAAGGCCGGCTCACAGAAGATATTCTCCCTCCTCCAATTTTAATACTTGTAATGATCACTATGCAAGGTTTGACTGCATGCTACACAGAGTCGCCAGGGATTTTTTGGTTCTAGATAAGAGACGTATAGAAACAGCCTAAGGAGCTGGCACCAGGTTTAGGGAAATTTCCAACTCTCACTGGCTCCAGGAAAAGAAGCAGCTAAACAAAGGCTACAATAGGGACGATTCATCCAAAACTACAACAGAACATTTTCATACACAACTCTTGCAGAGGTGGAAGTATAAGAATCTCACAGTACTCAACGTACTCAGTAACTTTTATAACACCATGAATCGTTCACTTTGGTTCTCATATCCAATCGTTACCAACATCGCTTTGGCTACAGAAAATGATTGGATACGAGAACCCCAGGCGCTGTGGCTCCTCTGCCCTTTGGTACAAAAATCCATTTCATACTCCTGGCCAGGCACCCAGGAATATGAAATCCAAGAGAAGCTAGGATTACCCGGGAGAGGACGAGCTTTTCAACTGCAGCTACTTAGAACAGAACAGACCATCAACCTGGCTGCCTGAAGCAACAATATTTCTGCCTTTTTTTAAGACATTTGTCTTTTAGCAACAGGTGCTCAGGAAAGTCATTTGACTGAAAGCAGATACAGGAACATAAGTACATAAGTACATAAGTAATGCCATACTAGGAAAAGACCAAGGGTCCATCGAGCCCAGCATCCTGTCCACGACAGCGGCCAATCCAGGCCAAGGGCACCTGGCAAGCTTCCCAAACGTACAAACATTCTATACATGTTATTCCTGGAAATTTGGATTTTTCCAAGTCCGTTTAGTAGCGGTTTATGGACTTGTCCTTTAGGAAACCGTCCAACCCCTTTTTAAACTCTGCTAAGCTAACCGCCTTCACCACTTTCTCCGGCAACGAATTCCAGAGTTTAATTACACGTTGGGTGAAGAAACATTTTCTCTGATTTGTTTTAAATTTACTACACTGTAGTTTCATCGCATGCCCCCTAGTCCTAGTATTTTTGGAAAGCGTGAACAGACGCTTCACATCCACCTGTTCCACTCCACTCATTATTTTATATACCTCTATCATGTCTCCCCTCAGCCGTCTCTTCTCCAAGCTGTATAGCCCTAGCCTCCTTAGTCTTTCTTCAAAGGGAAGTCGTCCCATCCCCGCTATCATTTTAGTCGCCCTTCGCTGCACCTTTTCCAATTCTACTATATCTTTCTTGAGATGCGGCGACCAGAATTGAACACAATACTCAAGGTGCGGTCGCACCATGGAGCGATACAACGGCATTATAACATCCTCACACCTGTTTTCCATACCTTTCCTAATAATACCCAACATTCTATTCGCTTTCTTAGCCGCAGCAGCACACTGAGCAGAAGGTTTCAGTGTGTTATCGACAACGACACCCAGATCCCTTTCTTGGTCCGTAACTCCTAACGTGGAACCTTGCATGACGTAGCTATAATTCGGGTTCTTTTTTCCCACATGCATCACCTTGCACTTGCTCACATTAAACATCATCTGCCATTTAGCCGCCCAGTCTCCCAGTCTCGTAAGGTCCTCTTGTAATTTTTCACAATCCTGTCGCGAGTTAACGACTTTGAATAACTTTGTGTCATCAGCAAATTTAATTACCTCGCTAGTTACTCCCATCTCTAAATCATTTATAAATATATTAAAAAGCAGCGGTCCTAGCACGGACCCCTGAGGAACACCACTAACTACCCTTCTCCATTGTGAATACTGCCCATTTAACCCCACTCTCTGTGTCCTATCCTTCAACCAGTTTTTAATCCACAATAGGACATTTCCTCCTATCCCATGACCCTCCAATTTCCTCTGTAGCCTTTCATGAGGTACCTTGTCAAACGCCTTTTGAAAATCCAGATACACAATATCAACCGACTCCCCTTTGTCCACATGTTTGTTCACTCCTTCAAAGAATTGAAGTAAATTGGTCAGGCAAGATTTCCCCACACAAAAGCCATGCTGACTTGGTCTCAGTAATCCATGTCCTCGGATGTGCTCTGTAATTTTGTTTTTAATAATAGCCTCTACCATTTTCCCAGGCACCGATGTCAGACTCACCGGTCTATAATTTCCCGGATCTCCCCTGGAGCCTTTTTAAAAAATGGGCGTTACATTGGCCACCCTCCAATCTTCCGGTACCACGCTCGATTTTAAGGATAAGTTGCATATCACTAGCAGTAGCTCCGCAAGCTCGTTTTTCAGTTCTATTAGTACTCTAGGATGAATACCATCCGGTCCAGGAGATTTGCTACTCTTCAGTTTGCCGAACTGCCCCATTACGTCCTCCAGGTTTACAGTGAAGTCAGTAAGTTTCTCCGACTCGTCCGCTTGAAATACCATTTCCGACACTGGTATCCCACCCAAATCTTCCTCGGTGAAGACCGAAGCAAAGAATTCATTCAGTCTCTCCGCTACGTCTTTGTCTTCCTTGATCGCCCCTTTTACCCCTCGGTCATCCAGCGGCCCAACCGATTCTTTTGCCGGCTTCCTGCTTTTAATATACCGAAAAAATTTTTTACTATGTTTTTTTGCCTCTAATGCTATCTTTTTTTCATACTCCCTCTTGGCCTTCTTAATCTGTGCCTTGCATTTGTTTTGACACTCCTTATGCTGTTTCTTGTTATTTTCAGACGGTTCCTTCTTCCATTTACTGAAGGAGTTTCTTTTAGCCCTAATAGCTTCCTTCACCTCACTTTTCAACCAGGCCGGGTGTCTTTTGGACTTAAGTCTTTCTTTTCTAATTTGCGGAATATGTATGGCCTGGGCCTCCAGGATGGTATTTTTGAACAGCGTCCACGCCTGTTGTATAGTTTTTACTCTCTCAGTTGCCCCCCTAAGTTTTTTTTTTTACCGTTCTTCTCATTTTATCATAGTCTCCTTTTTTAAAGTTAAACGCTAACGTATTTGACTTTCTGTGTACAGTTACTTCAAGGTCAATGTCAAAACTGATCATATTATGGTCACTGTTATCAAGCGGCCCCAGTACCATAACGTCCCTCACCAGATCATGCGCTCCACTAAGGACCAAGTCTAGAATTTTTCCTTCTCTCGTCGGCTCCTGCACCAGTTGCTCCATAAAGCTGTCCTTGATTTCATCAAGGAATTGTATCTCTGTAGCATGTCCCGATGTTACATTTACCCAGTCTATATTTGGATAATTGAAGTCACCCATTATTATCACATTGCCCATTTTGTTCGCGTCTCTGATTTCTTTTATCATTTCTGTGTCTACCTGCTCATCCTGGCGAGGCGGACAGTAGTACACTCCTATCACCATTTTTTTCCCTTTTATACATGGAATTTCAACCCACAGTGATTCAAAGGTGTGATTTGTGTCCTGCTGAATTTGTAATCTATCTGAGCCAAGGCTCTCGTTAATATACAATGCTACCCCTCCACCAGTCCGGTCCACCCTATCATTACGATATACTTTGTACCCCGGTATGACAGTGTCCCACTGGTTATCCTCCTTCCACCAGGTCTCAGTAATGCCTATTATATCCAATTTTTCATTTAGTGCAATATATTCCAACTCTCCCATCTTATTTCTTAGACTCCTAGCATTTGCATATAGACATTTCAGAGTATGTTTGTTGTTCTTATTTGCATGATGCTTAGTACCTGACACTATTGATTTGACATCTTTTGTCTGATCTTTAGTTGTATTTAAGGGCACCTGGCCTACCACGGTCTGTTGTGCAACCTCACTATCCAGAAACCCTATCTTCCCTGTTTGTGAGGTATCTTTGCAAGATACCTTTTCCCGAACCATGCGCTTTTGAGCGACTGTCGGCCTTCCCCCCATTTCTAGTTTAAAAGCTGCTCTATCTCCTTTTTAAATGCCGACGCCAGCAGCCTGGTCCCACCCTGGTTAAGGTGGAGCCCATCCTTTCGGAATAGGCTCCCCCTTCCCCAGAATGTTGCCCAGTTCCTAACAAATCTAAAACCCTCCTCCCTGCACCATCGTCTCATCCACGCATTGAGACTCTGGAGCTCTGCCTGTCTCTTGGGCCCTGCACGTGGAACAGGTAGCATTTCAGAAAATGCTACCCTAGAGGATCTGGATTTGAGCTTTCTACCTAAGAGCCTAAATTTGGCTTCCAGAACCTCTCTCCCACATTTTCCTATGTCATTGGTACCCACATGTACCAAGACAGCAGACTCCTCCCCAGCACTATCTAAAATCCTATCTAGGTGACGCGTGAGGTCCGCCACCTTCGCACCAGGCAGGCAAGTCACCAGGCGATCCTCACGTCCACCAGCCACCCAGCTATCTATATGCCTAATGATCGAATCACCAACTACAACAGCTGTCCTAACCTTTCCCTCCCGGGCAGCACTTGGAGACATATCCTCAGTGCGAGAGGATAGTACATCCCCTGGTGGGCAGGTCCTGGCTACAGGAGTACTTCCTACTTCACCAGGGTGATGCTCTCCTTCTAGGAGACCTCCCTCCTCCAAGGTAGCACAAGGGCTACTAGACTGGAGGTGGGACCTCTCTACAACATCCCTGTAGGTCTCCTCTATGTACCTCTCTGTCTCCCTCAGCTCCACCAAGTCTGCTACTCTAGCCTCAAGAGAACGGACATGTTCTCTAAGAGCTAGGAGCTCTTTGCATCGGGCGCAAACATATGACATCTCACCAACTGGGAGATAATCATACATGTGACACTCAATGCAAAAGACTGGATAGCACCCCTCTCGCTGCTGGACTGCTGACTCCATCTTAGTGTTTTTGAGTTTTCCAATATTTTAAAACTTGCTACAGTATTAAGGATATTAGCCTAATATAAAAGTGTCTTTTACTTTATATAGTGTATTGTATGATTTATTTAGTATTTCCTTCTTAGATGGTAATGAAATGTATTTAAAACTCTATAAGAGCACTCCTTGCTTGTTACCCTAATTACAATAACTGACTATAAATGAGGAGTTGTCCTAGGGGTGGGTGGGAAGACTAAATTAGATCCTGCAGTGGCTGTTAGATTCTATCTGTTAATGCTGTGGTACAAGGCTTTTAAAACTAAGTGGAAAATACTATGGAGATTAGCTGTTTTCTGTTAGCTGTTGAAATTTGCTTTTTAAGTTTACCTAACACTAACCTACAATTCCTCCTTTAAACCCCAATCTTTAAGTTCCCAAAGCACCAGCAAAGTAGCGTTCACTTACCAGAGAAATGTCCTCTTCTCTCAGAACTTCTCAGAAAGTGCTGTTGACTCAAGATTAACTGCCAAGGATACGCTCTTATCTGGCAGTTGTTGGACAGAAACCAAGTGAACCATTATTCAAACAAGGCAGCAGCAACACAATATGCTTTTTCTTTACTTTATAATCACATAGAGCCAAGTCCAAATAGCAACTGAGCTACGTATCGCAAAATCAGGAAAGTCAACAGCTCCAGGAACCAGGCTGCCAATAACACCAACAAACCGCAAAATAAAAAAGGAAAGGCTGCTGCTAAAACGTTCCCTAAACAGAAATTCATATATTTTGGAACACTAAAGACCAAACAGCCCATTCACACCACTCTTGCTATGGCTATTATCATAAGACCATAATAGTCATACTGGGTCAGACCGAAGGTCCATTTAGCCCAGTAGCTTGCTTCCAGCAGTAACCAATTCAAGTCACAAGTACCTGACAGAAACTCAAATAGTGGCAACATTCCATGTAGAATCCCAAAGAGTAGCAAGATTCCAGAATCTCAAAGATAGCCAAATTCCATGCAGAATCTCAGAGATTAGCAAGATTCCATGCAGAATTCCAAAGAGTAACAAGATTCCATGCTACCGATCCAGGATAAGCAGTGGCTTCACCCATATAGTAACATAGTAGATGACGGCAGAAAAAGACCTGCACGGTCCATCCAGTCTGCCCAAGAAATGTGCCACTTTTTTGTGTATACCTTACCTTGATTTGTACCTGTCTTTTTCAGGGCACAGACCGTACAAGTCTGCCCAGCACTATCCCCACCTCCCAACCACCAGCCCCGCCTCCCACCACCGGCTCTGGCACAGACCGTATAAGTCTGCCCAGCACTATCCCCGCGTCCCAACCACCAGTCCCACCTCCCAGTACCAGCTCTATCTCAACAGCAGACTATGGACTTTTCCTCCACAAAGTGTTCAAACCTTTTTAAAACCGAGATACATTAACCACCGTTACCGCGTTTTCTTGTGATGAGTTCCAGAGCTTAACTATTAGTTGAGTGAAAAAATATTTTCTCCTATTGGTTTTAAAAGTATTTCCATGTAACTTCATTGAATCTCCTCGTCTTTGTACTTTTTGATAAGACAAATTAATTGAGTCACGTTTACCCATTCTATGGGATTTGCATTACAAGACGTACGAGGAGGGACTTCTTGAACTGAACATGTATATCCTTGAGGAAAGAAGAAACAGGGGTGATATGATACAGACGTTCAAATATTTGAAAGGTATAAATCTGCAAACGAACCTTTTCCGTAGATGGGAAGGCGGTAGAACTAGAGGACATGAAATGAGATTGAAGGGGGGCAGACTCAAGAAAAATGTCAAGAAGTATTTTTTCACGGAGAGAGTGGTGGATACTTGGAATGCCCTCCCGCGGGAGGTGGTGGAGATGAAAACGGTAACGGAATTTAAAAATGCATGGGATAAACTTAAAGGAATCCTGTTCAGGATGAATGGATCCTCAGAAGCTTAGCGGAAATTGGATGGCAGAGCCAGTGGGGGAGGCGGGGCTAGTGCTGGGCAGACTTCTATGGTCTGTGCCCTGGAAATGGCAGATACAAATCAAGGTCAGGTATACACAAAAAGTAGAGTAGCACATAAAAGTTTATCTTGTTGGGCAGACTAGATTGACTGTGCAGGTCTTTCTCTGCCGTCATCTACTATGTTACTATCAGGCTTATTTTCAAAAGTGATCGCCGGCCATTTTTTGACATAAATCGGGAGATGGCCGGCGATTTCGCAAAAGCGGTGAAATACGTATAATTGAAGGCTTCTGTTTTGACACCATCGCCGCTTTCCCTTCGCCTCGCCGGCGAAAGTTCAAGGGGGCGTGTCGGCGTGGAAGCGAAGGCGGGCCATGGATGTGGCTACCAGATGGCTGGCTTTCGCGTATAATGGAAAAATAAAAATCGGCGTGAATCAGTATTTCGCCGGGTTTACATGGTCCTTTTATTTTCACGACCAAGCCTCAAAAAAAGTGCCCCAACTGACCAGATGACCACCGGAGGGAATGGGGATGACCAGCCCCTCTCCCACAGTAAAAAAATAAAAATCTTTTTTCCCAGCCTGTATGCCAGCCTCAAATGTCATACCCAGCTCCCTGACAGCAGTATGCAGGTCCCTGGAACAGTTTTTGTTGGTTGCAGTGGACTTCAGGCAGACGGACCCAGGCCCATCCCCTCCCACCTGTTACACTTGTGGTGGTTAATGTACAGCCCTCCAACCCCCCCCCCCCCAAACACCCACTGTACCCACTGTAGGTGACCCCCTTCACCCATAAGGGCTATAGTAATGATGTAGAGTTGTGGGGAGTGGGTTTGGGGGTGGGGGATTTCAGGGGCTCAGCACCCAAAGGGAGGGAGCTATGTACAGAAGGGCACATGTTGATTAAAGTTATAAAGCCAGTTGAAAATTAACTAGGGTTAGTAACGTTTTAAACAGACACTGGGTCCATTTGATGTAGGATTGAATTTTTCACTGTGGTTAAAACACTGCAACATTTTCAAAACTTGTGGGCCGGCAACTGATCTAATTCATCATGAGACTAGTACGCAAAAAATGTGCCAGATTCAGGCCAGCATAAGTAGTATGCACATTAAACTGTAGCACAGGCCAGAACTTTGGTGGGTGGGGGAGGGGGTGGCAAGAGCAGCTTCATCAAGGCAAAAATAAGAGACCCCATCAGCTATACAAACTGAAAACAAGCAGCACTTAACCTTCGGGAAAGGCAGACAACTTGCAACTAGTACATTTACCCAGGCAAATAACTTTTGGAAACATTATACATATCATTTGTTTTCAAGCTGTATATTTCTACAGGATTCTTTTGGGAATGGTGGTATTGGGTAATCATGATTGTTGAATTAAAATTATCAAAATCTCACGGAAGAGGGTTAGCAAACAAGACTGAACAATCTAGGGCCCTGACCAGAAACTAGGTTTAGAACAACATCCACAGCACTGCTACTGAAATATAAGTGTGAGGGGTTGGGATTCCTACAGAGTGGCAGAATGATCAAAATCCTCACATGCCAATTCCTGAGAACAATATGAACAAAAAGAAATGAAAAGAAAAAGATACAGCAGCTCAGTGTCAAATCTAGGGCAAGAACTGCTCAAACTGTTTTCTTTGGGTGGATTATAGAGTATGAGTGGAATTTTCTAACCACCACTTCTGGGTTTTAAAAAAGTCCCATGACCAGGGTTTGTTTCTCTTTGTCACATACAGAGAGCAGATGCTGTAATCAAAACTAGATACCGAGCTGGCTGCAGCAGTTTCCTTCCACTTAAGGAAAAAATCCCCTTACATTCCAAACTGCCCAGCAGATTCCAGGAAAGCGTGGGGTCCAGTGCTATTTTTAACCATGGCAGAGTTGGATGCTGGAGGAGAAGGATCAAGGAGTACACTAAACACCAGGGAAACAGTTTTAAACCTGGGGCAGGGGGTTGGGTCACAGTAAAGGGGAGGGGGATTTATAAATATTGACTCCTCCTCTGCGTGGGGCAGAAAAGCCAATACTGCTCCTGACCTAGACATCCTGTTCCTTCCCAACTTCTCTGCACTGGGGTTTGTACCTTACTTAGCATCAATTTAAATGTGCTGTGCGCCAAAGGTCACCATGCAAGCTAACTCCTGGCCCAGACCCATTTCTGCATCATAGGCAATGCAAACACCTCACGGTAAGCACATGCTGCTACCCACAGGGGCCCCAAAGAGAAAAACAGGAAATTAATGGTGTGGAGGAGATTGCATCAAGCTACTATGTAAACCACTTTGAAAGTAGTTGCAAAAACCACAGAAAGGCAGTATATCAAGTCCCATGTCCCTAACTGCCTCTCATGTCATGTGGTGTAGTATCTGCTTTCCTGTTTCTAAATCTGAAATCTGCTCTCTGCAGCAATGTGACTTCCTACAGCTTTTTGGGGGTTTTTTTTTAACTAGAAGTGAAACTTTAGCAGAAGTTTTAAGTTAACACTTTAAGGCTAAAGACAAAGGATAGTGTCAGGGTTTGTCTCATCACTGTACCCAAAAAGAAGGCATACCTGGAAAGGGTGAAGGGCTAGGAGAACCAGGGCAATAGGACCATCTGAGCACAGGTTTCACAGACCATAATCCCAGTAGTCTGTTTTTACTACTAAAAGTAATGTTTCTGCTGTTCTTTTAATTATTACTGCCACCGATTAAGGCACACCCTGCCCTGGACCACAAGGCCTTTCCATAGTGTTCCCCTGGCAACCTGTAAAAAAAAAAAAAAAAAAAAAAAAGAGATCCTTGGGCCTTCAGTCCAATTAACCCCGGTACCTCCACTACAGATTTGAGGCCTCTGCTCCGTAGGGTCACCACACCACCGACCCTGGACAGTAGGATTAAATTGGTAAATTTAAAACAAATCGGAGAAAATATTTCTTCATTCAACGTATGATTAAACTGTGTAATTCTATGCCAGAGAATACAGTAAAAGCAGTTAGTTTAGCAGGGTTTAATAAAGGTTTGTATAGCTTCCTAAAAGAAAAGTCCATAAGCCATTATTATAATAGATTTGGGGGAAATCCACTGCTTATTTCTAGGATAAGCAGCATAAAATGTATTGTACTGTTTTGGGATCTTGCCAGGTATTTGTGACCTGGATGGGTCACCATTGGAAACAGGATACTGGGCTTGATGGACCTTCAGTATGTCCCAGTGTGGCAATACTTATGTTCTTATAACGCTCAGTTTAGGGGTCTGAAAATATTTCATGTAAAGCAGGAATAAGGCAGAAGCAGAGGAGGTGGGACACACTGAAGAGCAGTTTCTGTTCCTCAGTTTATACAGCTGTTGTTTCAGTTGACGGCACCTGTACTCCGCCAGCTGCATTGCTTGGGTGTGTAATGAGTTAAGGGTCATGGATTTGATATATTGCCTTTCTGCAAGTACAAGCAAAGCAGTTTACATATTATATATATGCAGGTATTGTACACATCGAGATCATACTGCATCACTCAGTATCCCTGTAACCTTTCATCCTAGACTGCAATCTGCATGTAGGCAATCAAACACCAGCACACACACAACCCAACTGCCTTTTATATATGGATGAAATACATAAAGAAATTGAAGATCTGGGAAGTCATACAGCAAAAACAACAAAGTGTCCCTTCCAAAAGCTCAAATTCATGCTGTAAAGCTTCTCTCTAGCACAGCAGCTTAAATTTTCTAAAAGAAATACTTACTCTTTCCTGCATGGAGAGGCTGCAGGGCTTAGGCCAAACACTTGAGTCAACATGCAGCCCTTCAAGGGTTCGCCTAAACATGGATCATAATGAAAATCTCATGCAATGACAACTGGCTGGATATAGAAACAGAAGCACACACAAAAAAAAAAGCAAACACTGAGAATAATGTAAACCTTTATTCCGGAATAAATACATTATTCTCAATCCTGAAGGCCCACTGTTTGCTTTTTTTTGTGCTTCTATTTGTATGCTGTTATCCTCTATTTTGTGACTCTGTCAACTGGCTGGATATGCCAGACCAGCTGCTTACTAAACCCTGGCTGATCCCTGGGCCCCTGACAGCGTAATTCTCTCAGAGTACAGAAGATCTTCAGAGGAAATGCTGACCTGTAGAGAGATACAGGCAGGTTACATAAGATCTTGAGACACGGGTAAAAGCCCCAGGATGCAAATAACAGCCAATGATCAACTAGCATAAAACATTTGAGCAAAAGGATAACCAACAGGATATTTTAGCAAGGCAGTTTTACCAGCTAGAAAAACAGGGGGAAAAAAACGTTATAGGCATAAGCAGGAATGGCACTAGATGAGTCTGTCCCAGGGTTTGGGGGGGGGGGGGGGTCAGGAGAAAGTACTACAAGGGTTGGTTTAAGTGTGCGCTATGGGGGAGGCTGTGCAAAGCTATGGGGAGCGTGCCATGGGTGAGGTGGAAGGAAGGTAATTAAGGAAGTGCTGTGTCTGTATATATGTGAATAAGTGGAAGACACTGTCCCTATATTCAGTTTACAGAGAAATGAGAAACGGTGACAACCTTAACCCATCTTGGATACAGTGTAGCTGCTGCAATAGACTATTTAAAAAGGCTAAATAAAAAGCAAATGAACAGAAATACCAGACCAATAACACATTTTTGAATAGCTTTTCGCTCCAGAGAGTAGGGGTGAGGCGGAGATGAGAGAAAATGCCCTGTACTGCAGGATTCTGCCAGGGAATCATATAATGGACAGCTCTCAAGAAGTCTGAGCCACACACGGCAAGGGAATACTGGCACCAGGAGAACAGATCTAAGTCAAAAAATGCTTTCCGGGACTCAATAATCTCCAGGATACAACCTAAGTCTGTAAACAGCTTGGTTAACCAGTTAACTATTGGTGCTCCACCCTGCTTTATGTGAGTTAACTCAACACCGCCCCCTGCAGACAGCTGAGGGAAAACAATGTCACACAAAGCAGTTACAATCCTTCCAAACCCTCTCCTGGAAAAACACTTAGTCAGTCATGAGAAAGATTTGAATACAACTAGTTTCCAACTGAATACAAATCTCTCTCATGTGTATTCATTGTGGTGATCCTGAAAAGCTACTGGCTAGGTTCACCTCCAGGAGAGGGCTAGAGAACCACTGCTCTAGAGTACATACAGTGGTGGAAATAAGTATTTGATCCCTTGCTGATTTTGTAAGTGTGCCCACTGACAAAGACATGAGCAGCCCATAATTGAAGGGTAGGTTATTGGTAACAGTGAGAGATAGCACATCACAAATTAAATCCGGAAAATCACATTGTGGAAAGTATATGAATTTATTTGCATTCTGCAGAGGGAAATAAGTATTTGATCCCCCACCAACCAGTAAGAGATCTGGCCCCTACAGACCAGGTAGATGCTCCAAATCAACTCGTTACCTGCATGACAGACAGCTGTCGGCAATGGTCACCTGCATGAAAGACACCTGTCCACAGACTCAGTGAATCAGTCAGACTCTAACCTCTACAAAATGGCCAAGAGCAAGGAGCTGTCTAAGGATGTCAGGGACAAGATCATACACCTGCACAAGGCTGGAATGGGCTACAAAACCATCAGTAAGACGCTGGGCGAGAAGGAGACAACTGTTGGTGCCATAGTAAGAAAATGGAAGAAGTACAAAATGACTGTCAATCGACAAAGATCTGGGGCTCCACGCAAAATCTCACCTCGTGGGGTATCCTTGATCATGAGGAAGGTTAGAAATCAGCCTACAACTACAAGGGGGGAACTTGTCAATGATCTCAAGGCAGCTGGGACCACTGTCACCACGAAAACCATTGGTAACACATTACGACATAACGGATTGCAATCCTGCAGTGCCCGCAAGGTCCCCCTGCTCCGGAAGGCACATGTGACGGCCCGTCTGAAGTTTGCCAGTGAACACCTGGATGATGCCGAGAGTGATTGGGAGAAGGTGCTGTGGTCAGATGAGACAAAAATTGAGCTCTTTGGCATGAACTCAACTCGCCGTGTTTGGAGGAAGAGAAATGCTGCCTATGACCCAAAGAACACCGTCCCCACTGTCAAGCATGGAGGTGGAAATGTTATGTTTTGGGGGTGTTTCTCTGCTAAGGGCACAGGACTACTTCACCGCATCAATGGGAGAATGGATGGGGCCATGTACCGTACAATTCTGAGTGACAACCTCCTTCCCTCCGCCAGGGCCTTAAAAATGGGTCGTGGCTGGGTCTTCCAGCACGACAATGACCCAAAACATACAGCCAAGGCAACAAAGGAGTGGCTCAGGAAGAAGCACATTAGGGTCATGGAGTGGCCTAGCCAGTCACCAGACCTTAATCCCATTGAAAACTTATGGAGGGAGCTGAAGCTGCGAGTTGCCAAGCGACAGCCCAGAACTCTTAATGATTTAGAGATGATCTGCAAAGAGGAGTGGACCAAAATTCCTCCTGACATGTGTGCAAACCTCATCATCAACTACAGAAGACGTCTGACCGCTGTGCTTGCCAACAAGGGTTTTGCCACCAAGTATTAGGTCTTGTTTGCCAGAGGGATTAAATACTTATTTCCCTCTGCAGAATGCAAATAAATTCATATACTTTCCACAATGTGATTTTCCGGATTTAATTTGTGATGTGCTATCTCTCACTGTTACCAATAACCTACCCTTCAATTATGGGCTGCTCATGTCTTTGTCAGTGGGCACACTTACAAAATCAGCAAGGGATCAAATACATTTCCCCCACTGTATTACCCCAGAACCGAGAATGCTCCAGGCCTTTTCTGACGCTACAAACATGTCATTTGAAAACGCTATTGCACTCAAAATATTTCTCAAACTTGGGCACTAAAGCAACTGCCTACACATAAAAGGAAAAAAATAAAGCAAGTATTGGTAGAGTCACATATTTACAAACTCCAGTCTCTGTAAACATTAAACACTGTTTCCTTCACAAAAAAAAAAAACACCCTACTTACCTGCAGAGAGATTAATAATTGTTGGCCACCTTGACAACAGATGCTGAAGGCAGTGTTCAAAGGAGTCATTTAACATCTGCTCCACTCTGTATGTGACCCTGAGGGACTCTTGCTAGGGAGGATTAAGAATAAAGATTTGATCTGGAGATCCTGAATTTCTCCCTAGTCTTATTTTTGTGCTGTCAGCACATTTTTTCTCATGTCCCAAAGCAGTATGACATTATAGGGTGCAGTAAAACTTTCAAAAGAAGCATTTACAGTAACTTCACCAGTGAGAGAAATAGGAATTAGACCGAGGTGACTCCCCCAGGGTCACATAACAGGCAATCAGTCACAGAACTGGGGACTAGAGCTGAGGCAGATGCAGAAATAACTCACCAGCAGGGCTGGTCCACCTCCTGGAAGAAACACCAGCTTGATTTTGGGAACCAACCTAGTCCCACCCACAACATGACTCCTTGGTATTTGCATACACTACACTGCAAAATGTCCAAATTCCAACTTTCCAAAATCTGGATTTGGATGTTTGTAGCAAATGGATTTTTCAAAATGCCTAAAAAAAGTCCATCTGCTTTAAAAATGAGCAATAAAGACTACTGAGGCCCTTTCTAATTTAAGTATTTTTAAGGGGCGTAGCCAGACAACAGATTTTGGGTGGGCCTAGGGAAGAAGTGGGTGGGCACCAATTGTTCTCCCCCCCCCCCCCCCCCCCCCAACCACCACCCAAAAAATATCTCAGTTGGTGGGAAAATACTTCTTTCCACCTTGGCAGTCTGCAGCAGGTATCATGGAGAGTAGCGTTTTCGTTACCATCTGGAGGAAGTCTTCAGCTGGCTGAGCTTGGGATCCCACCAGTTACCACTAAACGTGTGCTACTGTTGGATGGGCCTGAGCCCTAAGAGGCCCACCTGTGGCTACACCACTGACTGCCTAGACCTAAATGGTTTATCATTTTCTTTTTCAGGTATTGGTACTGTCCCCAGTGCGTTCACAATCTAGTATTGAATTGTATCTGGGGCAATGGAGGGCTAAGTGACTTGCCTACGTCACACGAGGCTGCAGCAGGAATCAAACCCAATTCCCCAGGTCTGCAACCCACTGCACTAAGCATTAGGCCACTCCTCCAGACTATGCTTTCAGGAGCATTTTTATAGAGACTTTGTAATGAATTGCAGGTGCTTTAAGCTATTCCAGTTCACCTGCAATGAAGACAACAGACAGAATGTGGCTCTCAAACCAAAGTCTCTTGATTAAAATGCAAAGGAATTTAAGGGGCCCTTTTAACCAAACAGGGGTACAATGGCTAATTTTCCATATGAATGACCATGTACTCATTTTCCTATTAGCACATTCTGTAGGCAGAGGAGACTTGCGCAATGAACCAATGCCCACTTGCCAACCAATTAGCGGAGAACAAATACTCTCCTCCCCTCCCCAGCGCTAAAAAAAACACATTAGCGCTTACTGCTGCTTTCTAATAGGACCCCAAAGTTTATTTATGCTTTACCAACACTTCCCTGTCTGTCACAAGCTTGGTTAGGGAGGCAGGGAGTAGTAAACAAAACAAAAAGCCCCAGAATGACGATAGGGGCCACCCCAGAAGTTTCCAGGGGCCACCACTGGGCCCTGGGCCTTGCATTGAGGGGACCTCCATTACTTCCAGGTAACAACCAGCTACTTTCCACCAGTAAATGATTTCCAGTCTTCCATGCTCCACTTAAATATTCTACGCTGGATACATTTGAGAACAGATTACCAGCAGATCTTTTCCCACATGGATTTTACTCTCTGCAATAAATCCAAACAATGCACAATTTTCTGTTCTAATTAAATGTTTGGTTTGTAGAAAACACATTTATTCGTCTCCTGCAGTGGTGCACTAGTGGATTATAAAACTCCAGTCTTGAAGTCTTCCCAGTTCTGCCTTTCTTCTTCCTCTAGATGGAAAAAGCAACCATTTCAAGTCCTCTTGTTTCTTTGCTACAGGCTGGTCTTCTAAGAATTCAGATCATCCTTTCTGTCTCTGGATTCCTCCCCTCACAGGCTCCCAATACTTCCTCTTTATGCAAAGATTTTACATTATTTGAGACTTCTTCCATACTCAGAACAGAGCACAGAATTTAAGATTTTATCTCTATGCTAGACTCCTGCATCACAAGATGGGCAGCTCAACAGTTTTACTTCCTCTGTAACATGAGCTCTTTTCCAGGGCTCTGCATCCAGTCACACTACACAACAAGGTGAACAGACATATCACCAGTCTGAGCAAAAAGTTTAATCCTACAGCAAGACAGCAAAGCCTTATACCAGGGGCGTAGCCAGACAACAGATTTTGGGTGGGCCTAGATAAGAAGTGGGTGGGCACCAAATGTTCTCCCACCACCACCACCACCCAAAAAACATCTCAGCTGGCAGGAAAATGCTTCTTTCCACCTTGGCAGTCTGCAGCAGGCATGCATTGAAAACTGTGGAGAGTAGAATTTTGTTACTATCAGGGGAAAGTCTTCAGCTGACAGAGATTGGGATCTCCACCAGCTACCGCTAAACATGTGCTACTGTTGGGTGGGCCTGAGCCCTAAGTGGGTGGGCCCTGGCCCACCCAGGCCCACCTGTGGCTACACCACTGCCTTATACACATTATTTCTCACAGTACTTAGTGTATAAATTTGACAAGACATGTACATATTGTCATGGTGACTGCATTTCCTGAATTTAAGTGTCTCCTGGGATCGGTCCTGTTACCAAAGGGCAAAGAATTCCTATTCTCTGGTCCCATTACTAGTGCAAAGTATCAAAGGAGGGGGCGGGGCAGGAAGAGAATCCTACCTATAGTTATACAAGGCTAGGATGAACCTTATAAGGGCCAGATATTGGCTTATATGACTTTTACAGTAGGCAAAAAAAATTAAGCACTTGATATTTCACTTTCCAGATACAAGAAACATATAAGAAGATGTTACACTTTTGAAGTGGTTTAGTTTGGAAGGAAACGCCAACTGCTATAAGATTTGATGTAAAAAAACTGAAATCTTCTTTGCCAACTCTAAATATTTAAATGTTACTTACCATAGTAACCTGAATCAGGTTGGACTGTACTTTCTAGAAACTACTAGTAAAATCGTTTGCCATTCCTATCAAACTTACCTGGTCATTTGCAAAATCTGTTGTATATTTGTACAAATTAACAAGAAAAATGAGCTTAGAGTCATTTGGGAAAAGACCATACCATGAAGTCCTTAGTGATCACAACAAGCAAACAGAATATTACCGATGACTGTGTTAATATTACTTTGATGCACAAAATATGACAAACCATTATAATAAAACACCACCAACTTCCTTGACAAGGTGTCCTCTGGTGGTTCCCAAACCTAGCCCTGGAGGCATCACAATGAATATTCCATATTGTCATACTGGGACAGACCGAAGGTCCATCAGGCCCAGCATTCTGTTTTCAACTGTGGCCAATCCAGGTCATAGTAACATAGTAGATGACGGCAGAAAAAGACCTGCACGGTCCATCCAGTCTGCCAACAAAATAACTCATATGTGCTACTTTTTGTGTATACCTTACCTTGATTTGTATCTGTCTTTTTCAGGGCACAGACCGTATAAGTCTGCCCAGCACTAACCCCGCCTCCCAACCACCAGCCCCGCCTCTGCCATCCAATCTCCGCTAAGCTCCTGAAGATCCCTTCCTTCCGAACAGGATTCCTTTATGTTTATCCCATGCATGTTTGAATTCCGTTACTGTTTTCATCTCCACCACCTCCCGCGGGAGGGCATTCCAAGCATCCACCACTCTCTCCGTGAAAAAATACTTTCTGACATTTTTCTTGAGTCTGCCCCCCTTCAATCTCATTTCATGTCCTCTGGTTCTACCGCCTTCCCCTCTCCGGAAAAGGTTTGTTTGCGGATAAATACCTTTCAAATATTTGAATGTCTGCATCATATCACCCCTGTTTCTCCTTTCCTCCAGGGTATACATGTTCAGGTCCGCAAGTCTCTCCTCATACGTCTTGTAATGCAAATCCCATACCATTCTCGTAGCTTTTCTTTGCACCGCTTCAATTCTTTTTACATCCTTAGCAAGATACGGCCTCCAAAACTGAACACAATACTCCAGGTGGGGCCTCACCAAGGACTCATACAGGGACATTAAAACCTCTTTTCTTCTGCTGGTCACACCTCTCTCTATACAGCCTAGCAACCTTCTAGTTACGGCCACCGCCTTGTCACACTGTTTCGTTGCCTTCAGATCCTCAAAGTACAAAGTCACAAGTACCTGGCAAGATCCCAAAACAGTACAACAATACATTTTATGCTGCTTATTCTAGAAATACTAAAATGCAAAGTAATGGCTGTACTTAATCTCAAAAAAATTTTGTATGATTACACAACATAGGTTGGATTAAGATCTATTACAATAGAAGACTAATTGGCTGCGGAGGTTGTCTCATAGTATCTTAAACGTCCCAATATACCATTTGTTGGTCTGGTTTAAAGGACTGTATGTATTTCTAATCATTGATAGCCTCCAGCCATCCAGTAGTACGAAAAAATGCTCATATGCGTCTGTATACTTAAATCAAAGTCTGTACTACTGTTCAAATATTTCAAAAAGTCAACATTATTGTAGCAAAATGCAAATAATGCACTAAAGGTACTTAGCTTGCGAGCTCCAGGTTAACTCCAATTGTTTTCTGAAGCTGGAGCTTCCCAAATTACATCATAACTAAATAAAGTTTGATTAGCAACTTCGATGCCGTTATACACCCGACAGGACCCTGTTTCGCGGTCTCTGGATTTGTCAAGGGCATCAATCAAGTATTTCCGGCAACACATTGATTTCAGCCGGAAATACTTGAGTCATGGGTCTCACAGAAGCTAGTAATGCTAATGCATATCAGTTCAGTTGGAAGTAGCAGATAAATGGGTAAGTGTTTGCTTTATTTCTGTTGATCTTGCACACCTTTGGAATATGTAGGGAGTCTAGTTGTGATCTCATTGAAACGTACTAGATGTTGTTTTTAAAGATTGAGTGCTAGCAGTGCTCTCTCTGCTGTTACATTTTTGTGAGAAGTTTTTCATTCAGTGAATTGTTACCTGCCTTAGCAGTAATGTGGACAGGTTATTTATTCCTAGAGTTTTCGGTTTTGAAAGCATTGTGTTTATACCCATTTGTAAGCTTTTATTAATTTAGATCATCAGTTTTGTAACCTTTATGAACATTTTACAATTAAGCACTGTTTATTTTAAAATCCTGCTCTCAAATGTAAAATATCTATCTGGCCCTTTAAGATACTTGCAAAGTGCTTAGAGATGACCTTTAACCTTATGATGATGCTATATGAGTCATGGGTCTCAAGCTAGTAATGCTAATGCATATCAGTTTAGTTGGAAGTAGCAGATAAGTGGGTAAGTGTTTGCTTTATTTCTGTTCATCTTGCACATCTTTGGAATATGTAGGGAGTCTAGCTGTGATCTGATGGAGATGTACTAGATGTTGTTTTTAAGATTGAGTGCTTGCAGTGCTTCCTCTGTTGTTATATTTTTGTGAGAAGTCTTTTATTCAGTGAACTGCTTCCTGCCTCTACCAGTAATGTGGACTGGTTATTTATTTCTAAGGAGTTTTTTTGGTTTTGTGTTAAGAATATCAGTGGAGAAACTAGAATGTCTAGAGTCTTTTAAAAGTTTTGTGCACATTTAGATATGCTTCTTGTCTGATGATATTTTTATTTTTTGTTTTTATATCTGTGTAGAACTAGATTTTTGGAACTACTAGTGTGTATGATATATTTACATACACTTTTGATAGGTATGTATAAAGAAATTTCTTCCCCTCTTCATTGAAATGTTTTGATTCTAATTGTATGATCTTAACATTTTTTATTGAGAGTTATAAATGTGATATGAGTAATTGTAGATGTTCTGATAAAAATTTTATGTGATGTATGATTTTAATGATAATTATAAATATTTTGTTTTATAGATGATATCATGTATAAACATGTTTTTTTAGAACTCTTAAAGGATTGTTTTATATATGTTGAATCTTTTTTATATAATTGCCTTTTATTAGTTGAATCATGCTTATGACATTGTTAATATGTATGGTTATACATGTTTTTATACTTGTGTTTTGTTTTTATAGTTTATACCCCTGACGCAGCCTGAGGGCGAAACGTGGCCACGTCGGGTATTGTTCCAATAAATGCATTTGATTCCACTGCTTTGTTGTTTTTTAGCTACAGTTCTGTTAATCTACTGTTCTTTGAATATTGTGTACAGTTTTGGTCACTGCACCCCCAAAAAAAGAAAATATATCAGAAGAGGTGCAGAGAGGTGGGGGGGGGGGGGGGGGGGGAGGGGGTGACACAGGTCTCTAAAATCCTCAGTCAAGTTTAGCGGGGAAGTGTAAACTGAAGCCACGCAATGTAAACGAGACTACAAAAGGAGGACAGGGGGAAAAAAAACACCGTGGGTTAGAAAAGGAAAAACGTGCTCACCCCATCCGCTCCGAGCACCAGCGACCGCTGCCTCCAGCTGTGCAGGCTTGTGCGCCAGACAGTGCCACACACGTGATGCCGCTCACGGCACACACACCCCCATTGCGTCACCTACTCCAACCAATCAAAGGCAGTCCACAGAACGCGTGGCTCCCTTGCTGGGCTGTTGCTAGGGCTACTACAGCGCCAGTGCCACACACGTGATGCCGCTCACGGCACACACACCCCCATTGCGTCACCTACTCCAACCAATCAAAGGCAGTCCACAGAACGCGTGGCTCCGTTGCTGGGCTGTTGCTAGGGCTACTACAGCGCCAGTGCCACACACGTGATGCCGCTCACGGCACACACACCCCCATTGCGTCACCTACTCCAACCAATCAAAGGCAGTCCACAGAACGCGTGGCTCCCTTGCTGGGCTGTTGCTAGGGCTACTACAGCGCCAGTGCCACACACGTGATGCCGCTCACGGCACACACACCCCCATTGCGTCACCTACTCCAACCAATCAAAGGCAGTCCACAGAACGCGTGGCTCCGTTGCTGGGCTGTTGCTAGGGCTACTACAGCGCCAGTGCCACACACGTGATGCCGCTCACGGCACACACCCCCCCATTGCGTCACCTACTCCAACCAATCAAAGGCAGTCCACAGAACGCGTGGCTCCGTTGCTGGGCTGTTGCTAGGGCTACTACAGCGCCAGTGCCACACACGTGTGCCGCTCACGGCACACACACCCCCATTGCGTCACCTACTCCAACCAATCAAAGGCAGTCCACAGAACGCGTGGCTCCCTTGCTGGGCTGTTGCTAGGGCTACTACAGCGCCAGTGCCACACACGTGATGCCGCTCACGGCACACACACCCCCATTGCGTCACCTACTCCAACCAATCAAAGGCAGTCCACAGAACGCGTGGCTCCCTTGCTGGGCTGTTGCTAGGGCTACTACAGCGCCAGTGCCACACACGTGATGCCGCTCACGGCACACACACCCCCATTGCGTCACCTACTCCAACCAATCAAAGGCAGTCCACAGAACGCGTGGCTCCTTTGTAGCGGGGGGAACTCACTCGCTGTTGCGTCGGCCTGTTCAGCGTGTGGCAGGGGCCCGTCCTCGGCTGTTGCCGCTACCGCCGGCAGCTGCTCTGCCCGGCTCGTCCTCCTCGCCCTGACACATTTCCCCCGAACACCTGCAAACATTCCCCGCCTTCTGCACCGAGAGATGCTGAAGCCAATGTGCTCCCTCCCCGCAGCTAAACCGAATGCCCACCTGCCCCCTCACTAATTAAAAAAAAAAAGTAATACAACCGGTAAAGAAATGAAAAACTGAATGAGAGACGGCGCAGACTCCCCACAGCTAAAGTAAGACCAACTTAAGCAATCAACTGCAGGCGCAGCCAATGGCTGAGGCGGAGCGGCAGGTCTTCTGACAGTCCTACTACTACTACTACTAATCTGTTTGTTTATTTAGATTTTGCTCACACCTTTTTCAGTAGTAGCTCAATCAGTCACATTCAGGTACGTTGGGTGTTTCCCTGTCCCTGCAGGGTTAAGTGACTTGCCCAAGAGGAGCAGAAGTGGAATTTGAACCGGCTACCTCTGGATTGCAAGACTGTTACTCTAACCACTAGGCCACTCCTCCACTCCTTACCAGTGTTGCCAGATGGAAAAAAATTTCCCGCCGAAAAACTGCAAAAAGTAATTTGCATATGAGTTAGATCATTAATAAATATTAATGTCAATTTCCATACGAATGACATCATTAATAAATATTGAGATCATTTGCATCCAATTACATCATTAAGCCCGCTTCCGTGTGGCTTCTATTGGCCGCAGGAAACAGCCATCCCGCAGCCAGCCAAAAAAAAAGCCGCCCAAAATCCGTCAACCGCATGCGGCGTAAAAAAGCCACAGCGGGTTGCGGAAAGGAGCCCAACTGGGCGGGAAAACCGCCCACCTGGCAACACTGCCTTAGACAGATGCTGAAGCCAGTAGGCAGAGTTCGCCACCTTCACACACCCAAACCAATAACAAACGCTTCTTAGAAAAGAGCAGGGGGTTTTTTTTTTTGAGGGGGGTACTGAGTACCTGCGCCTTTTCCACTGTCTGCTAAAACTGATCCATGGAGTCCCCAAGTTTTAATGAAAAAGCTCAGGCTCTACACACCAATTCTGCCTTGTCATAGATTCTGTGACTGGTTGCAGGGGGCCTCAGTCATCGGCCCGCCCCTGAAGGGTGTCCTGCCATTTGAGAACTGGCACCTTTTTCACTAGAAAAAATGCATTGGAAATATGTCTGAAAGCTGCTCCAGTTGGATGCAGTGCCCTGCGCTCCCCCCCCCCCCAACCCCTCTACAGTTTCTCCCCTGATACAGCTACACAAGACACAGTTTCCCTGTCGGATGTTGACTGAGACTGTACAAGATTTTGTGGCCACTGAGCAGATAAGATGTTTCTGATTTTCTCAGGGCTTTTTTTTCTGCAGCTTCATGAACTATTCCTGTTTCTAAAGACAACACTGTCTGCTGTTTTAACTATCTGTGGACTGTGTTTTTGACCAGTGATGGTTCTAATCTCTGGCTCTGTACATTGGACAGGAGCATGGACTCTTCCTGGAGGTCTTTTTTCTCCACTTATTGGTAATTGCTATTCACATTATAGTATGTGCAGATAGACCAAGTAGCTGATGGTCATTTCTGGGGAACTTAAGTATTATATTTAGAAACATTTTTAAAAATCACTATAACAATGAACAACCTTTGTGTCAATTTATTTATCTATGTTTGTGAATTTATGTTTGGTTTTCAACCGGGTTGGACGGGGTCCCTCCCTGGCTTTGCTGAACAATCAGTTCCCCTGAAGATGCCAATTTACTGGCGAAACATGGCCTATGTTGGGAACAGGGAATTTTGAAAATTCACCTTTGCACAGATTCAGATGAAAAAGTGTTATAGTAGCCGTTGACTCAGTGCAGCGTCCGTGAACTGTGATCTATTTTGGCGCTGCATTTACATATTGGGACTTGAACGAAGACCTACAGTTCCGTCCCCACCCAAATCTAAGCTAAGTAGTTTCAATATTTGTTTACACAGGTTTTGAAAGATTTGATGCTAAATGTAAACCCCTGGTGGCAGAGCAAGGTATTACAATGATGGTACCAAATATGTCAAATTGTTTCCCCAAAATGACTCAACACCAACCAGGGAGTTTAACAATAAAAAGAAAATATTTTTTTATTATTTGAATTATATTTAAATGGTAATGAAATCTTACCAACTTGCAAATTTAACATATGTATTTCAATTACAGGTTTGCAACACAAATCAGTTTAGAAACATTGGGAGCAATAAGAACAACAAACATACTCTGAAATGTCTATATGCAAATGCTAGGAGTCTAAGAAATACGATGGGAGAGTTGGAATATATTGCACTAAATGAAAAATTGGATATAATAGGCATTACTGAGACCTGGTGGAAGGAGGATAACCAGTGGGACACTGTCATACCGGGGTACAAAGTATATCGTAGTGATAGGGTGGACCGGACTGGTGGAGGGGTAGCATTGTATATCAACGAGAGCCTTGACTCAGATTACAAATCCAGCAGGACACAAATCACACCTTTGAATCATTGTGGGTTGAAATTCCATGTATAAAAGGGAAAAAAACGGTGATAGGAGTGTACTACCGTCCGCCTCGCCAGGATGAGCAGGTAGACACAGAAATGATAAAAGACATCAGAGACGCGAACAAAATGGGCAATGTGATAATAATGGGTGACTTCAATTATCCAAATATAGACTGGGTAAATGTAACATCGGGATACGCTACAGAGATACAATTCCTTGATGAAATCAAGGACAGCTTTATGGAGCAACTGATGCAGGAGCCGACGAGAGAAGGAAAAATTCTAGACTTGGTCCTTAGTGGAGCGCATGATCTGGTGAGGGACGTTATGGTACTGGGGCCGCTTGATAACAGTGACCATAATATGATCAGTTTTGACATCGACTTTGAAGTAACTGTACACAGAAAGTCAAATACGTTAGCGTTTAACTTTAAAAAAGGAGATTATGATAAAATGAGAAGAACGGTAAAAAAAAAAACTTAGGGGGGCAACTGAGAGGGTAAAATATGTACAACAGGCGTGGACGCTGTTCAAAAATACCATCCTGGAGGCCCAGGCCATACATATTCCGCAAATTAGAAAAGAAAGACGGAAGTCCAAAAGACACCCGGCCTGGTTGAAAAGTGAGGTGAAGGAAGCTATTAGGGCTAAAAGAAACGCCTTCAGAAATGGAAGAAGGAACCGTCTGAAAATAACAAGAAACAGCATAAGGAGTGTCAAAGCAAATGCAAGGCGCAGATTAAGAAGGCCAAGAGGGAGTATGAAAAAAAGATAGCATTAGAGGCAAAAAAACATAGTAAAATTTTTTTTCGGTATATTAAAAGCAGGAAGCCGGCAAAAGAATCGGTTGGGCCGCTGGATGACCGAGGGGTAAAAGGGGCGATCAAGGAAGACAAAGACGTAGCGGAGAGACTGAATGAATTCTTTGCTTTGGTCTTCACCGAGGAAGATTTGGGTGGGATACCGGTGTCGGAAATGGTATTTCAAGCAGACGAGTCGGAGAAACTTACTGACTTCACGGTAAACCTGGAGGACGTAATGGGGCAGTTCGGCAAACTGAAGAGTAGCAAATCTCCTGGACCGGATGGTATTCATCCTAGAGTACTGATAGAACTGAAAAACCAGCTTGCGGAGCTACTGCTAGTGACATGCAACTTATCCTTAAAATCGAGCGTGGTACCGGAAGATTGGAGGGTGGCCAATGTAACGCCCATTTTTAAAAAAGGCTCCAGGGGAGATCCGGGAAATTATAGACCGGTGAGTCTGACGTCGGTGCCTGGGAAAATGGTAGAGGCTATTATTAAAAACAAAATTACAGAGCACATCCGAGGACATGGATTACTGAGACCGAGTCAGCATGGCTTTTGTGTGGGGAAATCTTGCCTGACCAATTTACTTCAATTCTTTGAAGTAGTGAACAAACATGTGGACAAAGGGGAGTCGGTTGATATTGTGTATCTGGATTTTCAAAAGGCGTTTGACAAGGTACCTCATGAAAGGCTACAGTGTAGTAAATTTAAAACAAATCGGAGAAAATTTTTCTTCACCCTGCGTGTAATTAAACTCTGGAATTCGTTGCCGGAGAAAGTGGTGAAGGCGGTTAGCTTAGCAGAGTTTAAAAAGGGGTTGGACGGTTTCCTAAAGGACAAGTCCATAAACCGCTACTAAACGGACTTGGAAAAATCCAAAATTCCAGGAATAACATGTATAGAATGTTTGTACGTTTGGGAAGCTTGCCAGGTGCCCTTGGCCTGGATTGGCCACTGTCGTGGACAGGATGCTGGGCTCGATGGACCCTTGGTCTTTTCCCAGTATGGCATTACTTATGTACTTATGTACTTATGTACATTTTCAGAAAAGTATAAATATTAGGTACATAAATCATTTAAGCACATTCAATTTTACAAAACACTAGATTCTTTAAACTTTCTTTTCTCCTGTCTTTCAGATTTCCAGAGACCTTCAAGGATCCCAACATGTAAGTTTTCCTCTACTCTTTTTTTTCTTCTATTAGTTATCTCTCACCTATTGTTCAGGTTTCCTTTACTATTTTCTCTTATGTGCACTTTTTAAAAATAGTTTCAGCCACTTAGCTGCTCTCTTTGTTTTCTCTCTCTGGCTCTCTTGAACGGTGGGCGCCTTTTCTTTCAGGTGATGATCTTCAGCATCAACTTTCTTCCAGACTTTTCCTAGTAACATGTTCTCACAAATAGAGCTCTCTCCCAACTGCCAGCCTGAGTTGTGTGTCACTCTGCTGAGAGTTCCATCAGCATGTGCATGCACACAGACCACTCAGTTTCACTGCACTGCTCACTGTCTCCACACCAGATTCAGAATGAGCCAGGTAATCTTTTAAAATTTAACCCATAGGGTTATATAAATAATAATATTTGACTGGAGGTAGGATGTGCGATGATGTGAGCAATGTGTGTATATGCTTCTCAAATCTTTGGGTTACAATAACACACCAAAAAAAATGAGCACAAAATTATTCATTTAAATAGTGGGGTTTTTTTTTTTAGTTTGCACTTTTTTATTTATGTTTAGTATGCTGCTTGGAATTATGGTTTCTGGATATATTCATCAATTGTGGTTTTATTATAAACCAGGGTGGGTGATTATTTGCACCAGAAAGGCAGTAGCGCGCTTAAATCAGGGAAGTCAGATTCAAAGCTGACTACTGCTTTTTGAGACCTTGGGCAAGCCATTAAACCCTCTGAGACAGGAAAATGTGTACTGTATCCAGAGATGCCAAGGGTGGCTCCAGGGCCGGTCTTAGCAAGTGCGGGGCCCTGTGCAGACCAATTTGGTGGGGCCCCATCCTAGCCCCGCCCCTAGCCCCCACCCCCACCCATTGATAAGATTATTCAATTTTTAGAAAATTTTTTATTTATGAAATTTCAAATAAAGACAAATGAAGCTAAACTTGTACAGAAAAACTGATTGAAATAATAAGCACAATGCTATCATGAAACCCCCCCTCCCAAGAAATTATTCAGTTCAAGTCCACTACAATTAGTAGTTCCAATTCTCATAACCCCGGGGGGGGGGGGGGGGGTCAGAGGTGCGGACATACAATCTCTCCACTGCAAAACACTATACACAAACTTGTGCAAAAACACACTCATAACCTTACCAAACCATAACAGCACTAATTCCAAGGACAGGACGAGCTACAACCTTATGCGTGGAAAGGCAGCACTGTAATTACACCAGGCTCTAAAACACCAATACACTACCTCGTGAAAAAAAAACAAAAAACAAAAAGGGCTGCAAATACTACACGCTAGCAGGATACTGCATCTTGATCACACATGAAAAACACATGACACAGCAGATATGACAGCAAAATACTGAACTGGAAAGTTGCCTCAAGAAGTCAGACTCAGCATGCAGCAATACTAGAAAAATTGAAACTTGCATGCAAAATATCACAGATGCACATTTCCAAAAGCTGACATATTCCAGTTAATAAATTCTGAATAAAATACTTTTTTCTACCTTTGTTGTCTGATCTATTCGCTTTGGTCCCAGTGTCTTCTGTTTTATGCAGTGTCTTCTTTCCATTTGATATTTTTTCTCTCACCATGTCCACCATCCTCCTGTCTACCATCTGTAGCCCTGTCCCTATCCTTTCTCCAGTTTCAGCATCTGCCTTCAAAGTGTTCAAAGTCTCCTCTCTCCCTTCCCTTCCATCCATGTGCATCTCCTTCCTTTGTCTTTCCTTCCCTCCATTCCTGCCCAACATCTCTCCTCTCTCCCCTGCCCTCCCCTCCATGTCCAGCAATTTCTCCTCTCTCCCTGGGCCCTGTCCTCCCATCCATGTCCATCGATGCTCCTCTCTCCCCTGTCCACCTCCATCTATCCATATCCAGCAATTCTCCTCCCTCCTAACTAATGCCAATTAGCACTAATTAGCACCCAATTATCATTGTTAATTGGCTTGTTAACCAATTAAACTGTGTGCACAAATTGGGTAAGTCCCCATATTTGCACATGCAATTTTGAGCGCATTTGCATTGCAATTCCTAGAAATTTTGGTCTGTTATCTTGCTGATGTGATCCACCCTGAACTGTGTAGGTAGTGGCAGAACTGAACATAACATAACATACTGAGGGGGAGCAATAAACCTGTCTGCCTAGGGCCTATCACACATTAATCCTGAACAAGTGGTAATTTTAAGCATAGCTGCTCCCTCAATCCCTCCTCCAAAGTCTAAGTGCAAGTTTATTCATGACTGAGTAGGTGTAAGTGCAAACATATAATTAAAAAAAACAAAAAACATACACATGGTTTGCCCTGCCATATAGGAAATATATGCATATTTTCCAGGCCTATCCAGAACATATCCCTTTAAAAAGCATGGGCCCCTGTGGATATTCACATGCAAGTAGCAGCTTTTTGAAAATCACTACTTAGACACCACCTGCAAAAATCATGTAATCCTATTAGAATTACCTCCTTAGGTTTTCATACTTATAGCCTCAATGTTTTAACTCAAACCCTTTTATTTATTTTTTGTCTGTATATCTTCTATGACTGTCTTCACTAGATTTTAACTCTAGGCACTGCAGTGGACTTCAGAAATTGCTCCCAGGAACATAGCTCCCTTACCTTGTGTGCTGAGCCCCCCAAAACTCACTCCCCACCACTGTACACCACTACCATAGCCCTTACGGGTGAAGGGGGGCACCTAGATGTGGGTTTCTGGTGGGTTTTGGAGGGCTCACATTTACCACCACAAGTGTAAGAGGTGGGGGGGGGGGGTGGACCTGGGTCTGCCTGCCTGAAGTGCAATGCTAAAACTGCTTAATATTTTTAAAGCTATTTTTTGAGGGTGGGAGGAGGTTAGTGACCACTGGGGGAGTAAGGGGAGGTCATCCCCGATGCTATAGAATAATTTTAAGGATAGATTTATTGGCTGACTGAAATTGACAAGAGATTTCTTTAGACTTGGGATTTGTCTTGTATTAGCCAATTCAAAGGTGACACTTGTCTTCTGTCACACTCCTTACTCTGGTGTCCTGATCCTGCTTTCTCCCATCGGTCAGCTTCCTCACAATTCCCACCCAGTTTTGACAACCCAAGGGTGATAATGCCTTTTCTGATGTGGTACTGAATGCCGCTCTTTACAAATCCAACTCCCAATATGGACTAAACTGTTTTATCTTCCTGACTCAGATTCTCTGTATCGGGACCCTTGGAGGAGGGCAGGTGTGTGGCAGTGAAGGGCCAACACTTTGATTCTGACCTCTGCAGAAGACCCTATCAATGGATTTGCCAGTAGGAAGCTGAGGTGTAAAGTGCTCCAGTGCTGCTTGTGACCTGTGTCTGCAAGCAAAGGAGATGGAAACAGATCATTTGGACCTACTGACATTATTATTAGAACAGACCATTTTAAGTGGAAGAGAAAGAAGATCTGCTACTCTCCCAGAGTATTAATAGAACTAAAAAATGAACTTGCGGAGCTACTGTTAGAAATATGCAATCTGTCCCTAAAATCGAGTGTAGTACCGGAAGACTGGAGGGTAGCCAATGTTACTCCGATTTTTAAGAAGGGTTCCAGAGGAGATCCGGGAAATTATAGACCGGTGAGTCTGACGTCGGTGCCGGGCAAGATGGTGGAGGCTATTATTAAGAATAAAATTGCAGAGCATATACAAAAACATGGACTGATGAGACAAAGTCAGCACGGATTTAGTGAAGGGAAGTCTTGCCTCACCAATCTAATGCATTTTTTTGAGGGGGTAAGCAAACATGTGGACAATGGGGAGCCGGTTGATATTGTATATCTGGATTTCAGAAGGCGTTTGACAAAGTGCCGCACGAAAGACTCCTGAAGAAATTGCAGAGTCATGGAATCGGAGGTAGGGTATTATTATGGATTAAGAACTGGTTGAAAGATAGGAAGCAGAGAGTAGGATTGCGTGGCCAGTATTCTCAGTGGAGGAGGGTAGTTAGTGGGGTCCCGCAGGGGTCTGTGCTGGGTCCGTTGCTTTTTAATGTATTTATAAATGACCTAGAGATGGGAATAACTAGTGAGGTAATTAAATTCGCCGATGACACAAAATTATTCAGGGTCGTCAAGTCGCAGGAGGAATGTGAACGATTACAGGAGGACCTTGCGAGACTGGGAGAATGGGCGTGCAAGTGGCAGATGAAGTTCAATGTCGACAAGTGCAAAGTGATGCATGTGGGTAAGAGGAACCCGAATTATAGCTACGTCTTGCAAGGTTCCACGTTAGGAGTTACGGATCAAGAAAGGGATCTGGGTGTCGTCGTCGATGATACGCTGAAACCTTCTGCTCAGTGTGCTGCTGCGGCTAGGAAAGCGAATAGAATGTTGGGTGTTATTAGGAAGGGTATGGAGTCCAGGTGTGCGGATGTTATAATGCCGTTGTATCGCTCCATGGTGCGACCGCACTTGGAGTATTGTGTTCAGTACTGGTCTCCGTATCTCAAAAAAGATATAGTAGAATTGGAAAAGGTACAGCGAAGGGCGACGAAAATGATAGTGGGGATGGGACGACTTTCCTATGAAGAGAGGCTGAGAAGGCTAGGGCTTTTCAGCTTGGAGAAGAGACGGCTGAGGGGAGATATGATAGAAGTGTATAAAATAATGAGTGGAATGGATCGGGTGGATGTGAAGCGACTGTTCACGCTATCCAAAAATACTAGGACTAGAGGGCATGAGTTGAAGCTACAGTGTGGTAAATTTAAAACGAATCGGAGAAAATTTTTCTTCACCCAACGTGTAATTAGACTCTGGAATTCGTTGCCGGAGAACGTGGTACGGGCGGTTAGCTTGACGGAGTTTAAAAAGGGGTTAGATAGATTCCTAAAGGACAAGTCCATAGACCGCTATTAAATGGACTTGGAAAAATTCCGCATTTTTAGGTATAACTTGTCTGGAATGTTTTTACGTTTGGGGAGCGTGCCAGGTGCCCTTGACCTGGATTGGCCACTGTCGGTGACAGGATGCTGGGCTAGATGGACCTTTGGTCTTTCCCAGTATGGCACTACTTATGCACTTATGTACTTATAAGGGAAAGTTTTCATCTCACATCCTGAGGTGGAAACATCTCTTTTCAAACCATTGGGAAAAAAAAAAAAGAATTCATAAAATATTTCTGGTATTAATCAGAAGGAAAAAAAAGTCAGGTGTTAAGAGCTGGCTACCTCGTTTATGTGTATATGGGAAGCACATTTGTGATGTCTGTCTGGAAGGCCCACATAATCCTGAAGCAGTTCAGCCAATCATACTAAAACCCAGGGTCATATCTCTCTGCATACTATTTCTTTTGTTTTTGTCTATATTGTTTTTCTGTTGCTACAATATTTATACTGTATGATATCAGATTTAAAAAAACATCATTTTCTTACCTTTGGTGGTAGTGGGTGAAGCCATGTCCCTCTTACTTTTTTCTCAGGTGCAGGGGCTCAGCATCTGGTTAGACTGAGTGGCTGCTAAGCATTGGCCTTCAGAGAAGTCTAGAGCGAGTACATAAAGGTGCAATGAGCCAGAAGCAGCAACAGGGGGCACTCTGATCCAGCTTCCTTTGCTTTTGCTGCTAGGGACAGAGTTGAGAGAGTTTAGTTTCACGGAACTGATGTGTAAGTACAGTTCTCAGAGAGTGAAACACAAATCTTAGCTTATTTTGCCTTTTCTTTGTTCTTTGCTACCTGGAGTTCAGTTGGAATAGGGTGTAATGATTAAAGTGAAATAAAGAAGCACAATACTTGGCAGTAAGAACCAGAGCCAGATAGATATATGGAAACCATCTACAACAGGATCAACCCAAGAGAGAAAACAAATCACTTAAGGAGCCATCTTGGCCAGAAATGCCACCCTCTCACAGGCCCCTAACATCAAATGAATATTCATCAGCAACAACAAAGTACAGAACACTGGTACCAGCAACCAGGTTCTGCCACAAACCCAGCTGCCAACTATTACAGGACCCAGCATCCTTCAGGTCTTGTTCACCTCCTCTTCCTCTAAAGTAACATATGACATCAAACATAGCAACACAGGCCAGTACCAAAGAAAAATGAGTTATAGTTTATAGACACAAAGCTGCCATTAGAGATGGCAACACCCAAAACCTAAAAGGACAACATTTCCAGGTCACGCTCTGGCCTCACAGTTGAACTTTTAAAGGGACACATCCACTCCATCTTCATGCATATTTACCCCCCTCTTGAGCTACACTTTATGCATCTGATGAAGTGGAACCTCTGTCCCCAAAAGCTCTTACCTCAACAAACTGGTTAGTCTATAATGTGCCACTAAGATAAAGTTGCATTCATTGGAAACCCAGTATAGGTACATTTCTGTCATCTACATTCATTTGGAATATCCTGGAAACTTGACTAGGTAGGCAGTTACCACTGGAATGTAGAAATCTAGCAGGGGAAAGGTCTTTAATATTGAGTTTATTTTAAAACCCACAAACTGCTACAATTTTAAAAACTTGCCCCACTAATCAGGTTTCCAAATGGAATAGAAATAATACATTTCTTGATTAGCTTTCAAAGGTTGACCTTCTTCGTTAGATCGGGCAACCTTCGAAAGCTAATCAAGAAATGTATTAAGTTATGTCCAATAAAAAAGGTATCATCTTATTTTCTTTTCCATGATTTATTTCTATTGATTACCTATAAAAGTGGACCAACACGGCTACCACACCTCTCTACTCCAAATGGATTAAGAAAACATCCACTCTGGCTCAGCAGTGTTGCTCACCATTTCTATGGAAAAGTTACCTTACCTGATAAATTTCTTTCCTTTACTCCTATCTCACAATTCCGTAAGCAACTTGTTCCAACAATTAAGGCCTACCATATTGAATGTCAGAAACATCAGAAAACAGAGAATCAATCCTTGTGGATGAATACCTGGTTAAATCTAACCAGACTAATCTTTTGAGGCTAGATTGTAGTCATATAAATAGCTATCTTAACTTAGAAAAAATTGAACTGATTCATTAACCAGCTAAACTGTGAAAAGCCCACCTCCAGGCACATCAGCTCAATCTGTTATTCTCCAATGGCTCCTGATGACTGCAGGACAATGTACTGACCTCGGTGGGCACCAAAAGCTCTGATCTCTCCCTCTTTCTGAAGGAGTGGAACGTCGGATACTACTCGAATACTATGAATACTACTGACCACCAGAACAACCTTATGTTTTGTGCCTACTGATGGACTTATACTTATGGACTCTACCTCTGCTTTTGGCCTTTTAGCCATACTTTATTAATGCACTGGACCTTTTGTGCCTTACATATAATGAGCCTAGACTAAGACCAAACCTGTGCAGTTTAGACTTTTACTAGTAGCATGTATTTGTTAACCAGCAGCTAGATAACAAATTGTAGTAGTCAGCAATTTAGGGTTGTATGGAAGGCAGCTGGCTCTGCCAGCCCAGTCTCGTGATCCATGCATAGAGGCTGTATTGTGTAGATGTGCTGGAACACTGCAATAAGTTACATTTCTTGCAAAGTAACAATTTCTATGAAAGCTATGAAACTGACGTATCTTTTCTCTGTGAGAACTACAGAACTACTAATGTATTGCGCATGTGCCTGTACTGCGCATGTGTGTGTGTGACGTATGATGCGTTTTATGCGCATGACCAAGTAATCTGTATAAGAACGAGTGTCAGATGACGCCCGACACACAGTATTCTGAGATTGTACTCGGTGCTGTGTGAATTGCTAGCAATAAAAAGCTGTTTTGTTTTGGAACCAATTTGTCTTTCGTCTCCTGATTTTCGGACCCGTTACATTGGCGACCCAGATGGGACAGGAGTAGAAAGGGAAATCGGATTATATTCTTTCCCCTCCCCACTGCAGGCGAATCGGTTCACCGACTCCCTTGGCCGGAAAGGTGGTTAGTGGCCACCGCTGACTTCAGCGTCCACCTCACGGCGGGAGGGCCGATCAATTCCGGCCGGCTGACAGTGGGACTGTGTGGCTCCGACAAAACAGCTTTCTTATTTTTCTTTTTCCTCTCCGGAGAGACGCGTACGACGGCGCGGCCTGCTGAGACGACGGACAGGCGAGTATACTCAACGTAGTAACCGGCTCAGTAAAGGGCCGAAGAAGAGGACTGATCACCCTCTTAGCCAGTGACTAATACGGACTAGGCCCCGGAACCTCACTAGGCTTGGGCGAAGAAACCGTACGGGAGGGTTTCTTGTTGTGTGTGAAAGTTGTGTGATTGGGCCTGCAGTTCCAGGCTGGGCGACCACGCCCTGGTCAGGCCGAGTGTTGACCCTTCTGTGTCCGGTGGAACGAGACCCCTTACTCCTCCACCACCCCTCTCCCCTTCGTCTGTCTCCTATCCTTTGGCACTCAGGTTAGGATGGGCGGGGGTGGTTCCACACCGTTAGACTTAATGACGGAACACTTTAGCGAAGTGTTCGACCAAGATAAATGCAGTAGGGCCGGGATGATACAGCGATGTCAATTTATGTGGCCCGGGTTAGGAATTGCTGAATGGCCCCCGGAAGGGTCATTTGAGTACGAAAAGGTGGCGGCGGTCATGAATATTGTTATAGTTGGGGGAAACCCCGGGTGCCCAGAGGACATCCCCTACATTGAGGCGTGGTTAAGCGTTGTCCGAGACCCGCCCGACTGGGCCCAACATAAGGTAGAGAAGGCCGCTCTTATGGTGATAAAACAGAGGAAGGGGCGGGGAGCCAAACGAACCCCGGCCTTCGCTCTCCAAACCCCGGCAGCCGTTGCCGTTCCGAAGGCCAGGGGAACCGCCCCTGCAACTCCCACCGCCCCTGCCGTTGACGCCCCAGCCCCAGCGGCCACGCCCCGTGCTACCGCCAAGAAGGCCACGCCCCGTGCTACCAGTGTGCGTTCCAAACCTAGGCCACCCATGAAAGGCCGAGGGAAAGTTCAGGCCCAGCCCGAGGAGGTACCCCCAAAGGCCCCAATTCTTGCTACCACGGAAGCCTACGAGGAGGATGTGGCGCCCCCTCCATACGTCCCCCTATACCCCGACCTCGCGGACTTGTCGGATGGCCCGGATGACGCTGAGGCCTCCGAGTCCGAGTCGGACACTGGAGACGCTATAATCCCGGACCCCACAGCTAACAGGAAGAGTCACCGAGTAGTGAAAGCCGTTACCCGATACCCCCAGTCGAGTCCGAGAAGTACACTTCCGGCTTCCCGGAGGACAGAAGTGACTAACCTATACCCGGTCCGGCAGTCTACGACCTACACCCCTAACCCAGTGGCCGATGCCCAGCCCATTCAGTCGACCGTCTACAGCCACGTCCCCTTCTCCAGCGCCGACCTATATAACTGGAAGCTGCACGGGCCCTCGTATGATCAGAAACCCGAACAACTGATAGAATTGGTAGAAGGCATCATTTACAGTTATAATCCTACGTGGGCCGACCTCAGGCAGCTGAGCGCCCACATCCTGACCACCGAAGAACGCCGCCTCCTACAGCAAAATATGGAACAAGCGATCCGAGACGCCAACCCGGGAAATGCTAACGTACAGGCCATCGTAGACACAGAAGCCCCTACCGCGGTCCCTGCATGGGACTACCGGACAGAGGAGGGACAAGCCGTCATTCGCCGGTACCAACAGGCATACCTGGCGGCCCTTAAAAAGGGAAAGCAGAAAATTACCAATATGGGAAAAATTCACAATGTAGTCCAACAGAAGAATGAAAGTCCGGGTGACTTCCTCGAGCGCCTTATGGACGCATTCAGGAGACATAGTCCGATAAACCCCGAGGACCCTAAAAATGTCCCCACAGTGGTCATGAGTTTTGTTAGCCAGTCAGCACCCGACATACGGAGGAAACTCCAGAGAACCGAAGGATTTGAAGGGATGGGCATCAGCCAACTGAAGGCCATAGCTGATCGTGTGTTCGGATACCGCGACCAAGAAGAGAAGGCCGAAGCCCGGAAGGAATCCACCAGGCGGATGCGCGAGAATGCGGATGTGTTGGCCACGGTGCTGGAAGAACGTCTGGGGTCCAGGCCACGGGGCAGAGGCAGAGGCCGAGGGGGAAGAGGAACACGGTCCCCCATAGGACGCAACCAATGCGCAAACTGTCGAGAGGAAGGGCACTGGTGGGTGGACTGCCCGGAGAAGCCGCGTGACCAGAAGAGAGAGGGGGAAGATACCGACCGCCCAAGGGGCCCCAGACAAGGACAACGAGGACGGGGCCGCGGCCGGGAACGGGCCGAACAGCAGGAATGGCAGATGGCTCTGGACGCCACCCGGGACCATACGGCATGAAGGGACCGGGAGGGCAGAGTCCCCACTGACCCTCTGGTGGAGATCCGTGTGGGGACGCAATTGATGAAGGCCCTCCTAGACACGGGGGCCCAACGTTCCGTCATCACCACTGCCATTGCCCCGGCCACAAAAGAAACCATACCAATTATAGGGGCCTCTGGGAAATCGCTCACAGCCCCCCTCCTCAGGGAACGCCAAGTCCAGATTGGTGGGACGATGGTGTCTCACCAGTTCATCCATATCCCCGAGTGCCCTGTCCCCCTGATTGGCCGTGACCTACTGTGCAAACTCCAAGCCACCCTGAAGTTTAAATCGACGGGCGAAGTGGAAGCCCATTTCGAAGACCAACCGGTGACGCTCCTCTGCCCGGTGCGGGAAGAATGGAGATTACATGCCCCCCTTATTGTAGGCCCTGACGACGGCCGCTATTACCAGGATACCCCTTTCGCACAACAGAGGAGGAACCTGATGGCAGAGGTGCCCAACGTATGGGCAGAAGTGAACCCTGGTGGACTAGCCGTCAACGCCATCCCCATCTGGATCGAACTCAAACCAAATGCCCAAGTTGTCAACCAAGGACAATATCACATCCCTTATGCCGCCCGGCATAGCATGCAAACACACCTACAGAAACTCCTTCAGCACGGGGTCCTTAGACCTGTCAGATCTGCTTGGAACACCCCATTGTTGCCCGTGAAGAAGCCAGGAACGTCGGAGTATAGGCCCGTCCAAGACTTGAGAAAGGTCAACAACCAGGTAGCCGACATAGTTGCCCTCGTACCGAACCCTTATTCCATTCTCGCCCAAGTGCCAGCCCAGACCAAGTGGTACAGTGTCATTGATCTGAAGGACGCCTTCTTCTCCATCCCCCTTGCCGCCGACAGCCAGAAATTGTTTGCCTTCACGTGGGAAGACTTACAGACTGGTAATAAGCAGCAGTTTACCTGGACACGACTCCCCCAGGGATTCAAGAACTCCCCCACCCTCTTCGGCGACCAACTCGCTCAGGACCTGAAGACGTATCAGGACGAGTATGGGCCGGTCGTCCAATACGTGGATGACCTGTTGGTGGCCCGTGAAACGTACACGGACTGTGCAGAAGCTACCCTTTATCTCTTGAAAACCCTGGAAGCCCAGGGGTACCGGGCAAGTCGCAAGAAGGCCCAGATATGCGAGATCGAAGTCGAGTATCTGGGGTTTCGCCTCCGAGAAGGAACCCGGAGGCTCGGTATCCCCCGAACCCAAGCTATCCGCAACCAACCCACTCCTGCAAACAAGAAGGAACTACGGGCACTCCTCGGAGCCGCTGGATATTGCCGCATTTGGATCATCAATTTTGCCATCCTGACCCACAGTTTGTACGCCAAACTGAAAGGACCTGAACTCGAGGGCCAAAATCTCCAGTGGGAGAAACATGAACTGAAAGCCCTTCAGGACCTCAAGGAGGCCCTTGTGGCCCCACCAGCGCTCGGACTGCCAGATGTGACTAAGCCGTTCCACTTGTTCATCGACGAAAAGAAGGGATTGGCACTTGGAGTCCTCACCCAACTGGTCGGCACCTGGCAACGCCCTGTAGCATATCTCTCCAAGGGAATGGACAACGTGGCACGAGGATGGCCGGGCTGTCTCCGAAGCATTGCGGCTGCCTGTTTGCTGATACACGAGGCCAATAAACTCACGTTTGGCCAAACACTCTTTGTGACGACGCCTCACACCATCCGCGGCCTACTCGAGAGCCACGGACCCAGATGGATGACTAACTCTCGATTGGTTAAATACCAAGCCCTCCTGTGCGAAAATCCGGAGGTGCGGATCCTGGACACCGCTAACCTCAATCCCGCCACCCTCCTACCGGCCCCTGAACCACCATTCCACGACTGTGAGGAGGTAATGGCCACAGTGCATTCTAGCAGACCTGACCTCAAGGACCAACCCTGGCAAGGGGGCATCACCCTTTTTACCGATGGAAGCAGCCAGGTGATAGAGGGAATTCGAAGAGCAGGCTATGCGGTGGTGTCGGAGGACCATGTGATCGAGGCTATGGCTCTGACACCCGGAACATCAGCCCAGAAAGCGGAGCTGATCGCCCTCACCCGAGCCCTCCTATGGGCTGAAGGGAAAGTTGTTAACATTTACACCGACTCCAAATACGCTTTCCTCACCCTCCAGGTGCATGGAGCCTTGTACAAGGAGAGGGGATTTCTGACAGCTGAGGGGAAAGGACTTGCAAATGCCGCTGAGATCTGCCAGTTACTCGAGTCAGTATGGAAACCGAAGAAGGTGGCTGTGATGCACTGCAGGGCCCACACCGGACGAACGGACCCTATCGCCCGGGGAAATCAGCGGGCAGACGACGCTGCAAAAAGAGCAAGTCAACTCCCTTACCTTTCTTGTTCCTCTGACCCTGTACTCATCGTTCACCTCCCCACCGAGGTCCCTATCTATGCCCCACAAGAGACGGAGTGGGCCCGGCAAGAGGGCCTGGAGTCACGCAATGGCTGGTGGATGCTACAAGACGGACGCATATGGATACCCGAAGCTCTGGCATGGACTGTGGCCAAGGAGGCCCACGACCGCACACACCTGGGCAAGGAAGCTCTGGGACGCCTACTCGAGAAGACCTACTATATCAACAAACTGTCCCTGTGGACTAAAAATGCTTCCAGCCAATGCGCAACTTGTGCTCGGAACAACCCCAGAACGGGGCCCGGTCCTGTGCCAGGACATGTTCTCCGGGGCACTAGCCCATTCCACGTTTGCCAGATTGACTTCACGCATATGCCCCCGGCCCGGGGCTACAAAGCCATCCTCGTCGCTGTGTGTACCTACACTGGATGGATTGAAGCTCAGCCCACCAGAACGGAAATGGCGAAGGAAGTTACCTCCTTATTGATCCATCACATCCTGCCAAGATACGGCCTCCCCAAGCAGATAAACTCCGACAACGGCCCTGCATTCGCCAGCGAAGTTACACAACAGCTCAGTACGAGACTGGGCCTCGACTGGAAGTTGCATTGTGCCTGGAGGCCCCAGAGCAGCGGTATAGTGGAGAGAGCTAACCGTTCCCTGAAGAACCAGCTGGCCAAGCTATGCCAAGAAGCTAAAGCCAAATGGCCCGACCTGCTTCCACTGGCCTTGCTACATCTTAGGTGTACCCCCAAGGCTACCGGCCTTACTCCTTACGAGATGATGTATGCTAGGCCACCACCACTACCCTCTTTTCCCGACTCCTTGCAGATACAGGGCGAGAATTCCTTAGTGAGACAGATGCAGGCCTTACGCGAGGTAGTGCAGGACATCCAACAATACACTGAGAGTGTAGGTCCCTTAGTCCTTACCAGTCCTACACACCAGTTTAGGGTGGGGGATGAGGTTTGGGTAAAGGAGTGGGATGAATCGGACTGTCTGAAACCCAAATGGAAAGGACCCTCCCTTGTTCTCCTAACGACCCCAACCGCTGTTAAAATTGCAGGAAACCCAGTGTGGATACATTGGACCCGACTGAAGCCTGCTGCTCCTACTAGTAGCACCCCGAAGCGTTGGACTGCGCATCAACATCCTGACGCTCCACTACGGCTGACCCTCAGAAAAACGTGAACCGGTAGATTCATGCCTGCCCAGCAACAGGACCCCGGCTTTTGGACCCACTGCGTCTTTGGCTCTGCGTTTATTGTAGCCATAATCGTGGGCCTTATCATCTTCTTGCTGCAAAAGCTCGGATACCTACCACCACAGATATGATGCTGAGCCTATTACTCCTCCTTTGCTCAGTCCCTAGCCATTACCCTCTGAGCCAGAACTGTACTGAATGTTTGCGCCTGGTGCGCCATCGCATAGAAGGAGGGTACCACCTAGTCACCACCCTCATCCACCAGTCGCAGCCTCCGGACAGCGGTTGTCAGCTCCTTCCGACTTGTGCCATCATCACCCCGGCTGGCCTCCAACAGTTCCACAGGTGCCTCCAAGGCAACCTCACCGTCTGTCATAGCCCCACCAAGCCAAGATACTACAATGTTACCCTCAGTGTAGGACTCCCTGCGTATGTGGCCGGGCCCCCGGGGGTTGAAGGAGATGGCATTCTGTATTACGTTAATTCCACTCGCATCCTTGCTGGCGGTACCCAAACTGTGGCTACACTCACCTTCGACGTTTGCGCCGCCATGGACAAACACCCTTGGTCCCGTAAGTGTGGCAGCCAAAGTTGGCGTGAGGCATATGTGAACGACCACAAGTATGTCTGCCCTTTCAGTCCAGACATGAGATGCTGCTCCCCTTGGGTCTGGCTCCCGTGTGCCGGCGACACTCGAGCCTCGGGCTGGGAACGAGTATGCGCTTACACGGGAGGAGGATATACCGGATGCACCGGCCTGGGCGAATTTCGTCGAGGTTCTGGTAACTATGTGTCCCTAGACTGGCCCATCCGAGGCCACGACATGCCATGGAGAGGAACGTGGGGCCTTGGCATTGACGGAGGAGGAATGGATCCGCTGACGTATATTACTATATATCAAAGCCTTGAAACAAAGCCTCCCACGCACTACCAGACTACTGTCGTTGGGTACCAAGAGGTATTCGATGAAATCGCTCGCGCTGAAGAGGCAGCGACTAAGTTCCCCATCTCCCCAGAAGCTCGGAATATGTTCCTCAATCTGGCCGAAAACATCGCCTTCTCCCTGGGAATTACCAACTGTTTCGTCTGTGGAGGCACCGATATGGGTGAGCAATGGCCTTGGGAAGCGAGGGAGATCCGACAACAGACATGGGATGCGCTCAACACCACAAATATTACCTTTCCCCAGCGCCCGAAGCCGTACGAATGGGCCCTGAGAACCAATATCATAGGTACCCTCTGCGCTAGTCGAGCGCCATCGAAGCGTTATTCTGTACCCGTGGGAGATTCCGCTTGCACGGGAGTCCTTCAGTTTAACGGCAGTCGACATACCTGGTGGCAGACGGACCGCCTGCCTGCCCCGGAGCCCATTTGGACTGAACCCACCTTGAACACAACGTGGACACACGGAGGGAATGCCTCCCTTAAGTGGGTAGCCCCGGAGGGCTACTATTATATTTGCGGGCGCAGGGCTTATGAACAGCTCCCGGCCCGCTGGTACGGTACCTGTCTCTTGGGCACCGTCCGACCTAGTTTCTTCCTTCTGCCCCTGCGGGTCGGCGAGACGTTGGGCATCCCCCTTTACATGGAAAAGGGGCCTGATAACATTGGCAGACGTAAACGGTCCCTCCCAAGCACCAAACCCAAAGTCCAGATAGGAGACTGGAAGGACAACGAGTGGCCGCCAGAACGTATCATTCATTACTATGGACCGGCCACATGGGCTGAAGATGGTACATACGGCTACCGTACTCCTATCTACATGCTGAACCGCATTATCCGCTTGCAGGCAGTGCTCGAGATCCTTACCAATGATTCGGCCTTTGCCCTCAACATTCTAGCCCGACAGAACACTAAGCTTATTACCGCAGTTTACCAAAATCGCTTGGCTCTTGACTACCTCTTGGCCCAGGAAGGGGGTGTGTGTGGCAAGTTTAACCTCAGTAATTGCTGCTTACAGATTGATGACCAGAGCCAAGTCATCAGCGAGATAACTGACCGGATGGTCAAATTGGCCCACGTCCCCGTCCAAACCTGGAACAGCGCTTGGGATTGGACTTCCTCCCTAACCAGCTGGTTGCCGACCTCCGGGAGCCTAAAGGGCCTCCTCGTCATGGGGGGCCTGTTTTTGCTGTCCTGCCTATTAATACCTTTGTCTCTCCCTTTAGTTTTCAGGTGTCTCCGCTCCACCATGGAAAGCATCGCTGACCGCCGTGCTGCTGCCCAACTTATGGCTCTCCAGATGTACTCCCCCATTCCCCAGTCTGATGAAGCTGACGATGAAGCACCCTGTGGCTGACGTGCACTTTTCACCTCTTGAGTCACTTAATGGGCCAGTACCCTTGTGTCAGCATAAGACCGGATACAAAGGGGGGGGGATTCCACTAGGGGCCCTCCGTCTCAACCCCGGCGAAGCAACCAACGGCTGCGCAAGGGCTTAGGGCTCGCTTGTTGCCTCCCTCGCTAACTATCCTTGTTCTTTCTTTCCTTTTTCAGGGTTCATGGAGGTGATACTCTCCACCAGATGGATGTTCAAGTATCAAAAGGGGGGAATGAAGGAGTGGAACGTCGGATACTACTCGAATACTATGAATACTACTGACCACCAGAACAACCTTATGTTTTGTGCCTACTGATGGACTTATACTTATGGACTCTACCTCTGCTTTTGGCCTTTTAGCCATACTTTATTAATGCACTGGACCTTTTGTGCCTTACATATAATGAGCCTAGACTAAGACCAAACCTGTGCAGTTTAGACTTTACTAGTAGCATGTATTTGTTAACCAGCAGCTAGATAACAAATTGTAGTAGTCAGCAATTTAGGGTTGTATGGAAGGCAGCTGGCTCTGCCAGCCCAGTCTCGTGATCCATGCATAGAGGCTGTATTGTGTAGATGTGCTGGAACACTGCAATAAGTTACATTTCTTGCAAAGTAACAATTTCTATGAAAGCTATGAAACTGACGTATCTTTTCTCTGTGAGAACTACAGAACTACTAATGTATTGCGCATGTGCCTGTACTGCGCATGTGTGTGTGTGACGTATGATGCGTTTTATGCGCATGACCAAGTAATCTGTATAAGAACGAGTGTCAGATGACGCCCGACACACAGTATTCTGAGATTGTACTCGGTGCTGTGTGAATTGCTAGCAATAAAAAGCTGTTTTGTTTTGGAACCAATTTGTCTTTCGTCTCCTGATTTTCGGACCCGTTACATTTCCACCATTCACTCTTTTTCTGCCAGCAGCTGATTTACCAGGGGCAAAATCCTGAGCTGTCAAGATACCCAGTTCCAGAAGTGTGACATTTTGATCAGTCCTGGTTTTATATCCCAAAGCAGTATGAAATCGGTACTGCGGGTCCCATAATGTACAGAAATCCAGGACTGTTCTGGGTAACTTGGAAGCTCTGAATATTTCCTTTGGAAGCCACTGAATTAGTACAAGCCTAGTTTGCATATGCCTTAATCCTGCCCTGTTTTCCCCTGGCACAAGGAACTCAGGCCCTTTCTTGAATCAGTGAAGAGAAGATAAAATACCATACAATATAAGCTTTTAGTCTTCATGTTTCAAAACTTACCCCTCCGTTTACCAAGCCACACTACCGATTGCCATGTGGCAATGCTGACACAGCCCATTCAAAGTATTACAGTGCGGCTTAGTAAACAGGGAGGTTATTTTGTTCTGCTCCTGTGAATTTAAGAAGTGTTATAAAGCTAATAAGATCACTGAGATCAATAATGACAGGAAGGCAATAGTTGCAGATCTGAGACAGATACATTATGCTGACATGATCAAAAGTGCTTTTTCCATTGCTGGGTCAGTCCTGAGAAATGCTCTCCCTGACCCTTTACATTTTAGTACATCTTTATTGCAAATTTAAAAAGTCCTAAAATGCATTTATTACACAGGCCTTTATGGGTGTATGTAAGGCATTTTAGTGGTCACTTCTAAATCTACTTATTTTGTTTAGATGGATTTTGATGTGAATTTGATATTTTGATTTGTATGATTTATTTTATGAATATATTTTTTGTAAGCTGCTTAGTTATAGGCAGGGTATAAGTTTAAAAAATAAATTAGATAAATAAAAAGTTGAGTTTTCCCAACAAGTCATGCATATTGATTAACCAGCAAAAAAGCCCTCAAAGGAATGACATAAGACTTCCTTCTCTTCAGAGCGCCTACCTCTTACGTTAACTGCTGATTAACTTGCTGCCAATTTTCAAAATATGGTTCTTGTGCTCCAAACCTCTCTCGGCAGTGGGTAATATCCGAGTTGATCCATCTTCTTCTCTGGACACCTCGCTTTTTAGTATCTCATCTCCTGTTGCATTATCTAATATGGAGTTACCCATGTGCTCCTCTACCTCAACAGGCAACCTGGTCGCAACTCCATTACTCAAACACTATCTTCATTCAATAGTTTCTACTAGTCTGAGGGAAAGGTTGGTACCTCTTGAATGGAAAATTGCTTGTTTTCCCTCACCTGAAGGATGATAAAGCTGACTCATCTGATGTATCTGTCACAAAATCTCTACTCTCCCTTTTATTTCTAAAGCCACTAAGAAGTTGGTTGCTACTCGGTTACGATCTTATTTAGAATCTGTAAATGGTCTGTACCCAAGGCAGACTGGATTGTGTGCAGCACCGAATCTACTCTTTGAAAATCGTAGGAGTCACCGTTAATAACAGTCTATCCCTTTACCCTACACATCTCTGATACAGTTTTAAAAAAATAATGCTGACTACCACGGGCTGAATATTGGGCAGAATGACCTTTTTTTAAACACCGACAGCCGTGGGCAGAATTAGGCCATGTCCAGGCATTGCCACTGAATATCTTGGCCTAATTCCAAGGGCCCAGGATGCACAGAAAAAAAAAAACTGACTACCTCTAATCCCCCCTCCCACTCCCCAAAAGGTCGATAAGCCCTCCTCTCAACCCACCCGAAATGATAATTAGCTCCCTCTCACAACTGCTCCCCCCCCCCCCGGGAAATCACTGGTAATCCAATGGGGCGATGGGGGCAAGAGCTAAGCCCACTCATTCCTGCCCCTGGTGGCTACCTTCACAAAATGGCTGGTGTGACCTCTAGAGACAGCCTCGTGGTACTGCCCCAATTGCCCCTCTGGACCACGCGGGAGGTCACATAGGCCCGGGGGGGGGGGGGGCCTATCAATGAGTTGGGGAGGTGGGGATGGGGGAGTGGACCTGTGTATGTGTGTGTGGGGGGGGGGGGGCGGTTATGAGGGAGCTATGCACCATGTCAGGGGGATAGGTTGGGAGGGGGTCTGGTTGGGCAAGTGGGAGGGGGAGATCAGAGGGAAAGTCAAACATTTTTTTCATGTTTCAGTGCCAGGACCCACATAGCAGAGATAATATTCTGCAGCACTGCCTGGTTCAGCACTGCTAAATATCAGGGTTAGGCAGGTCAAAGCAATTTACCTTAAATCGCTTTTACTACTGGGCTCATTCTTTACACTTCACCAGTTCTAAGCTATATGTTCATTGATTGACAAGAAAGCTTTACAACTTTTACCTCATCCTTTAGTTATATGACACTTGGATTACTGCAATTCACTGCTCCATAGTTTACACCAGTCACAACTTCTATCAAGCTACTTTTTGGGTCTAGGAAATTTGATGGCGTTTCCCTTCTGTTTAGTTTGGTTTCAGTGCTTCCTTGACTCAAAGCAGTAGCAGCATAATTATTGGTCACAGTGGTTGGTGGTAGGCAGGCTCCCCTGAGTCAAGGCACACATCCACCCTAAATCGCTTCAGAAGTTTAAAAAAATTAAAAAAAAAAACCTGTGTTGATAATTTGGAAGACGTATGGTAGGTAACACCTGAGGAACTCACACTCAAATTCTTTCAATAACAAAGCTTTATTTCAGATGGCATAAAATCTTTAATAAATAACTTAAACAATTATTTAAAAAGTGTTTGTACAAATGAGTCAGTAAATTCTTTAAAATCTTGTGCAGTATATCTGTATAATTAATGTACTAATGTAACATCAATCTTTGACTATCACAGCTTTATCACAGTGCTCCCTACAATCATAGTCTTAATATAAATATCTAACACACATGGACTTTCAGAAGCTTAGCGGGGACTGAGTGGCAGCACCGTTGGTAGGAGGCAGGGATAGTGCTGGGCAGACTTCTACGGTCTGTGCCCTGAAAATGGCAGATACACATCAAAGTCAAGTATACACATAAAGTAGCACCTATGAGTTTATCTTGTTGGGCAGACTGGATGGGCCGTACAGGTCTTTCTCAGCCGTCATCTACTATGTTACTATGTTTAGAACTGCTCCATTTACCACTTGCAGAAGCCCTGCGGAATCTCTTTCAGATAAGAACCACCAGCTATGCTCAAGCTTCGCTTTTATTTTAGTTTTATCAAAGAATATGTTCTTTTGTGTTGACATTTGTGTCACGGTTCTTCTTCACAGGTCCAGAACACTTCAGGAACCTCTTGAGGTAAGTAATATGCTTTTACTGCATTTTTAAAATGTCTATAGCTCAAACACTAAAGTGCTTTAACATAATCTTTTTTTTTTTTTTAATTATTCATAGTTGTTATTAATTTTATATACTTATTACAGAGATTATCATACTGCAAAAGTGTAATACAGCCATTAAGTATTAATACAGGAAGATTATAATTGAAAAACATCCTAATAAAGACAAAGTTTGGCTTCCTTAGACCTCAATAATAGGGGGGTAGGAATTTAGTGAAGATAACACAATCATAATATATAAATAAAATTTAATATGGTTCCATCAGTACCATATATATCTCAACTCTATCGTTGTTTATTGTCTAGGAAGGTCTGAAGCTGATCAGGCATATAATATATATATTTAACTTGATTTAACCTGATGACACATTTACAGGGATAGGCCAGGAGGAAAGAACCTCCCAATTCCAAAACTTTTGACCTCATAGAGAGAAACATTTTACGTTTTTCTTGTGTAAACTTAGTCACATCCGGATAAAGCCAGATCTTCTGGCCAGCGAACGCACGGTTAGTTGATTTAAAGTAAAGACGCATTACTGCGTTTAAATCCTGTTGAAATACAAAAGAAATTATCAACGTCCCCCTTTCAGATGGTTCTTCAATTGTTTGCTCCAAAATGGCTGTGACGTTTTGTAGATCTATTGAATTCTCTGTCCCAACTTTTTTCATCGTACTTGGTATGTAATAAATCTTGTTCAAAGGAGGAAATACTTCTTGGGGAAAATTTAAGTTTTCTTTTAAGTATCTCTGGAACATATCTTTTGGGGATACTCCCAATATTCTGAGATTTAATCTCCTATTAAAGTTTTCTACTTGTTCTAATTTCCATTTTATCTTTTATCACAGCCATTTTAAAATCATCAGTTTGCTTTGTCTCTCTCTGTAAGGCATCAATCTTAGAAGAAAAGTCTTGTTTTGCCATATCTAAGGAGTTTTTCACTTCCTGCACATTCAAACTCAGAGTCTTTACCTCGTCCGAAGATTGTCTCAGGGTTTTTTCTATTTCCAGTAACTTCAGCCAGATCTTACCCAGGCTCACCTCTGTCTCTCCTGCAGCTGCAGATATCCTTGCAGAGTTGGACTCCCCTCTGAGCTCTTCGGAATCACCGTTTCCGGGTTCCGAAAGAAACCCCGTCCCGCTCAAGGCAGATGCAGGGCAAGGAGGCGTCGTAGAGAAAGTTGTTTTATGTTTTGTTGATGCATCTGGGCCTGAGCCCAGTTTTCCCTATTAGCAATTCTGTTCTGTCCCAGTGTAAATGGCAAGCAGAACCCCCCCCCCCCCCCCCCCCCGGCCCACTATTCCTCAAAGTTATACAGCCAATTGAATTTATTATTTTTATATATATGGCCTTCAGGTCTGAACCTTTAAGCTCTGAGCATATTCCCCAAACCACCTCTTCTCCTGACAGCCAAACTTCAGATGTTTTATTAGTCACCTTTGACTCTTCTTTAGAATAAAAGGCTTTACTACCTTTTCAAATTAAAATCAGCCTTTTCAATCAAACACCCTATTAATCAGGTTGGTAATACTACTACTACTTATCATTTCTATAGCATTACAAGGCATACACAGCGCTGTACACCATACACAAAAAGACAGTCCCTGCTCGAAGAGCTTACAATCTAGATAAGACCTGAGACAGACAGAACAATTAAGGGTAGGGGAATAAAAAAGGTGAGGATAAAGGATAGGGCAATAAGTGAGGGTATTGAGTAAGAGAGTCATGGTTAGGAGTCGAAAGCAGTAGCAAAGAGGTGGGCTTTAAGCCTAGACTTGAAGACAGCCAGAGACTGAGCCTGACGTACTGGCTCAGGGAGTCTATTCCAGGCATAGGGAGCAGCGAGATAGAAGGAACGGAGCCGGGAGTTAGCAGTGGGGGAGAAGGGGGACGACAGGAGACATTTACTCAGCAAACGGAGTTCACGGGGAGGAGTGTAGGGAGAGATGAGAGCGGAGAGATAATGAGGAGCTGCGGAGTGGATGCACTTGTAGGTCAAAAGGAGAAGTTTGAACCGTATGCGGAAGCGGATAAGGAGCCAGTGAAGCGACTTGAGGAGAGGGCTAACATGAGTATAGCGACTCTGGTGGAATATAAGACGCACAGCAGAGTTTTGGACAGATTGAAGGGGAGAGAGATGGCTGAGCGGGAGACCAGCGAGAAACAAGTTGCAGTAGTCTAGGCGAGAGGTGATAAGGGTGTGGGTAAGGGTTTTGGTAGCATCCTCGGAAAGGAAAGGGCGAATTTTGTTGATATTATAGAGAAAGAAACGACAGGTTTTGGCAATCTGCTGAATATGAGCAGAGAAGGAGAGAGAGGAGTCGAAGATGACTCCAAGGTTGCGCGCAGACGGGACAGGGAGGATGAGAGTGTTATCTACCGAAATAGAGAACGGGGGGAGAGGAGAGGCAGGTTTAGGGGGAAAGATGAGAAGCTCGGTTTTGGTCATGTTTAGTTTCAGGTGGCGGCGAGACATCCAGGCAGTGATGTCAGACAGGCAGGCCAATACTTTGGTCTGGATTTCAGCTGAGATATCCGGTGCGGAGAGGTAGATCTGGGTATCATCAGCGTAAAGGTGGTACTGAAAGCCATGGGATGAGATCAGAGCACCAAGGGAAGAGGTATAGATGGAGAAGAGGAGAGGTCCTAGGACAGATCCTTGGGGTACACTGACTGTTAGCGAGATAGATGTGGAGGAGGAACCACCAGAGTATACGCTAAGAGTACGTTGGGAGAGATAGGAAGAGAACCAGGAAAGAACAGGGCCCCGGAATCCAAGAGAGGATAATGTATCAAGGAGTAAGGTGTGATCAACAGTATCAAAAGCGGCAGATAGGTCGAGGAGGATAACAATAGAGTAGAGACCTTTAGATCTGGCCAGCAACAGGTCATTGGAGACTTTAGCAAGCGCCGTTTCAGTTGAGTGAAGAGAGCGAAAGCTAGATTGGAGCGGGTCAAGAATAGCTTGAGATGAAAGGAAGTAGAGGCAGCGGCGGTGAACAGCACGTTCAAGTATCTTGGAGAGGAAAGGGAGGAGGGAGATGGGCCGATAGCTAGAGGGGCAGGTAGGGTCCAGTGAAGGTTTTTTTAAGGAGCGGTGTGACTACAGCATGTTTGAAGGCATCAGGAACAATTGCAGTGGAAAGCGAAAGATTGAGGATAATCTCATTAGCTTTCCTCCAAAATAATCCAAGCTCCAACCTGGTGTTCCCCAATGTTCTCCAGGCCCTTTTATTGAATCCAACTGGAGAGCACACCCTGAGAAAACACCCTCTCCCTTACCAGTGCAAATTCCTAACTGAACTTTTCTCCTCACCCAAGCTGTAGTCATGTGGAAACAGGAATTTAGTAACATCATCTGCCCCTCTCAGGCCAATCAAAAATCCCCAAACAAAAGTTAGTTTTCACTGTGCACATGGAACTTAGAATCTTTTAGTGCCAGCTCCATTTTGAAAACTTGAAATCTCATGGACTTTAATAGAGAAAATAACATTTTTCAAATATTTTGGCAACCATACATAGTACACAGTCCCTGCTCGCTGCACTAGTGTAGCACATATCTCTAAGCACCCTTGCAATTTTAAATAAACACTGCGTTTTCCTTAATAAAGTCAATTAAATAATTAATACAATTTCCCTAAAATTCCCCTCTATCACCTATAACCATCGGAATTTTAAAACACGTGCCCAGAGATACACAGCCATTTCAAACTGCGTTCTCCCACAAAACAACACTAAATAAATTTTTCTCTGGGTTAGACCCCCATAGCTCACCACCTCCACTTTCTAAAATGGTCTGGAAACGCCATCGGAGCTCCGTTTATAACGGCCGAAAAAAAAACGCAAATTCTATGGAACTACTACTACTTATAATTTCTACAGCCCTACTAGACGTACGCAGTGCTGTACACTTGAACATGAAGAGACAGTCCCTGCTCGACAGAGCTTACAATCTAATTACGACAGACAAACAGGACAAATAAGGGATAAGGACAAAGAGTAGCAAGATTCCGGAATCCCAAAAAGTAGCAAGATTCCGGAATCCCAAAGATGACCAAGATTCTGGAACTCCAAAGGAAAGAATCCGGAACCCCAAAAAGTAGCAAGACTCCATGCAGAATCCCAAAGAGTACTACTACTTATCATTTCTAAAGCGCTACTAGACGTACGCAGTGCTGTACACTTGAACATGAAGAGACAGTCCCTGCTCCACAGAGCTTACAATCTAATTAGGACAGACAAACAGGACAAACAAGAGATAAGGACAAAGAGTAGCAAGATTCCGGAATCCCAAAGTCTACTACTACTTGTAATTTCTATAGTGCTACTAGACGTACGCAGCGCTGTACACTTGAACATGAAGAGACAGTCCCTGCTCGACAGAGCTTACATCTAATTAGGACAGACAAACAGGACAAATAAGGGATAAGGACAAAGAGTAACAAGATTCCAGAATCCCAAAGAGTAGCAACATTCCATGTACAATCCCAAAGAGTAGCAAGATTCTGTGCAGATTCCCAGAGAGTAGCAAGATTCCAGAATCCCAAAGACTACTGCTACTACTTATCATTTCTATAGCGCTACTAGCCGTACGCAGCGCTGTACACTTGAACATGAAGAGACAGTCCCTGCTCGACAGAGCTTATAATCTAATTAGGACAGACAAACAGGACAAACAAGAAATAAGGGAATATTGGGGAAGGGTGAGAAGATGGGTTGGGAAGGTGGGAGGAGGGAGGGCAGGAGGGGGAGAAAAGGGGAAGGAAAAATGATTGTTGACAAAGCAGGATATTTGTTGTATTAGATATTTACAGGAGAATTAATTAATTCCCATGAGTTTGTCACTTTGACTCGACAGGACTATTGTTGTATTAGGTAAATTTCGGAGAATTAATCTCTGTGAGTTTGTCATTCTGATGTATTAATAAAAAAAGTTTTACAAATTAAAAAAAAAAAAAAAAAGAAATAAGGGAATATTAAAGTAAGGATGATAAAATAAGGGTTCTGAACAAGTGAATAAGGGTTAGGAGGTAAAAGCAGCATCAAAAAGGTGGGCTTTTATAGCAGACCAGGTTTTATTGAATGCTAAAAGGGAGCCGCATTTCTCTGCAGCAGCTTTTTCATATTTAGCGTAAAGACATACTGTATTCCACCACATATTATAAGATAACTTCGTAAAGTCCTTCCAATTTTGACATATCAGTTTTAAAGCAACTTGAATCAATATACGTAATAATTTGGCTATGTGTGGTTGTATTACCGTGTCTAAACCAAATTCTCCCGTGATTATGATTTTGTATGTTAGAGAGATCTTAAAATCTAGAATATGGGAAATAGTGTCCTCTATACGAGACCAATACTCATCCAGTATAGGACAATTGTAAATTAAGTGGTCTAAAGTACCTACATGGTTGTTACAAGACCAGCATCTATTTGAGACTTCTTGATATTTTGGAAAGTTTGTAAGGTGTCCACATAGCTCTATGCAAGATGTAGAATGATGATTGGGTAAGAGCAGATGATTTTGAGGATTTATATAGTAATGTCCAGATTTTTTCCCATTGTTCTGCAGTTATTTGAGAATTGAGTTCTTTGTTCCAAATGTTTTGTAAGGCTGAAGGAGAGTGAGAAGAGTGTTCTTGGAAGATTTTGTACCATTTAGATGCCGTTTTCTTCCCATTAGACAATTGATGACATAATGTTAGACAACTTGGAGTTTCGTCCTTTAATGAGTTAATATCGAAGTTTGCAGAAATGCAGTGTTTTAGTTGTAGCCATTGAAAGTAGCAGTGGTTAGGTAAATTATACTTTGCCTGTAGTGTAGAAAAAGGTAGCCACTTGTGATTATCCAATAGTTGATGTAGAAACCATATTTTTGCTTCAATCCATTTAGGCCAAGCAAAACACATTCCATTAATTTTTAGTTTTGGATTATTCCAAAGTTGTATCTTAGTGGTCGAATGGATAGAGATTTTAACACATGAGTCCAATGTGTTGAAAGATGATTGAGAAGCGAATATGATGGGATTATAATCCGAATTGTGTACTGAAGACCATGGTAAGAGAGGTGTTGGGGTTGCTTTAAAGATCTTTGCTTCCCATTTTATCCAAAGTGGGTCAGTATGTTCTTCATTTGAGGTTATCCATAAAGAACTTTGTCTTAGTAAGAAAGCCTTATGGTAGTCCAAAAAATTAGGAAAATTAACACCACCATTGTGTTTGGGGAGTTTAAGATATTTCAGTGCAATACGAGGAGGTTTATTAGACCACAAAAACTTTGACAATATTTTTTCCATATTTTTATAAGTACTGGCATGTAACATAACCGGTAACATACTTAAAATATAATTCACTTTCGGTGCTATCATCATCTTTATGGTGTCTAATCTACCCCACCAAGAAAGTTTAAGTGGAGACCATTTATTAGTCATATCCTTCACACAATTCAAAAGGTATGTAGAGTTGAAGTTGATAGTTTCATTAATATTGGATCCAAATAATACACCCAGATATTTCAGGCACGTGGGCGACCATTTAAAATGGGACATTGTGAATTGGTATGATCTAGAGGCCGTGTTTAATGGTAACATTTCTGTTTTAGTGGGGTTTAGTTTGTATCCAGATATTCGTGAGTATTTGTTAATTACATCTAGGATGTGAGGGATGGATGAAGGAGTAGTATATATTAATACATCGTCAGCATATGCAGAAAGTTTGGCTGTAATATTTTCCAATTCTACACCTTTAATATGATCAGACTGTAAGATAGTTAAAAGTAAAGGTTCTAGAGCAATATTAAATAGTAATGGGGAAAGAGGGCATCCTTGTCTTGTACCTCTTGTCGGCCGAAAAGGAGGGGAATATTGACCATTAATAAACAATTTGTTAGATGGACAGGTATATAATACTTTTATCAAATTAATTGCGTTTTGTGTGAAACCAAACCACTTTAAGGTTTGAAACATATATAGCCATTCTACGCGGTCGAAAGCCTTTTCAGCGTCAAGACCTATGGCCACATATGGAGTGTTTGATTTTTGTGTTTGTATAAGTATGTTAGTAAATAATCTGGTATTGTCATAAGAATGTCTTCCATGCATAAAGCCAGTCTGATTAGTATTTATGATTTTTGGTAATATAGTTTGTAGTCTTTCTGCTATGATTTTAGCATAAATTTTGGCATCAATATTTATAAGAGATAAAGGGCGGTAGTTTTGTATTCTTTGGGGATCCTTACCAGGTTTTGGGAGCACTATATTGTAGCTTCGGTAAAGGAACCAGAAACTTCCCCTGAGGAGATTAAATAATTAAAGAAGGAACTTAATAAAGGGGTAAGTATTTTTTGAAAAGTAAGATAAAATTCTAAAGTAAATCCATCTGGACCGGGGGCTTTTTTTTTTTGCCATGGACTTTATAGCAGATTTTATCTCCTGGTCAGTTATGGGTGATGAGAATAATAAATTGTCATCGTAGTCGATGGTGTTATGATTTATGTTATCAAAAAAGGATGTATCAATTTGATCTGTATTAGATTCTGATTTATATAATTCATCGTATAATTTTTGGAAGGCTGATAATATTTGTTGGTTATCTGTTATACTGACATCATTAGAATCTTTAATATGAGAGATATCATTTTTTTCGGCTCTAGTTTTTAGGTAGCTGGCAAGTAGATGTCCAGATTTATTATTGCTGGCGTAAAATTGTGCTGATTTCATAAATATCTCTTTATTTGCAGTGTTGGCTAATAATATGTTGTATTTGTATCTATCTTTCCGTAGTTTGCTTAAAATGTCCATATTAGATGGGGATTGTTGGTGTAGATTTTCAAGGTGGGTTATTGATTTTTCTAGTTCTGTGATTTCAAACATTTGCTGTTTTTTTTTTTTTGCTGTAAAACGTATGATTGAGCCTCGGATAAAAGCTTTAAAAGCATCCCATCTTGTTATCCAGTTTGTTTCTTTAAGTGTATTGAACTTGAAGTATTCTATTATGTCATTCATAATCTCTTCTTTAAATTCAGGGTGTGATAATACACTAGCATTAAATCTCCAATACTATAAATCTCCTATACTCGATTACTCATCCAGTTAATATTAATTATTATAATCTATGCAAATATAAATGGGTACTAATTACATATATATGTATAGTTTCTTGTCTTCACCTCTAACATTTAGTAATATGCTTATTCCTATAGATATACAATACCTGTAATGAAACAGAATCAGGGATCCTAGAGTTGATGTAAACAATGTCTATAATTCTTCTACAAGTCAGTGTACATAATCAAACTTGTTAAACTATTATTAAGTCTCTGGTACTTAATTTCCTTTCTTTTTGTTATTTAAAAATTAATAAAAATGATTGAACAAAAAAAAAAAAAAAGGTGGGCTTTTAGCTTAGATTTGCAGAGATGCAGCTTGACGTACTGGCTCAGGAAGTCTATTCCAGGCACATAATTATGATAAGACTGAACTTACAATATATAATATATAAGAAAAGCATAAAAGGCAATTTGCAAACAGCCATTTTATAAATTGGACAATAGCATCACAGCAGCTTAAGTTTCCCTTGCTTTTCAGTCTAGTAGCTCATAGGAATCTGTTCCGGTTTTCTTAGGCTGCACTCAACACTGAGAAACCAATGTTTTGCATCAGACATCACAGAAGCAGTGCCAGCCTGGAGGCATCTGGTGACCCAATGTAAGATGAGACCTGGCTCTGCAGTGCATAGTGAGAGGAGTCAGAATCAGGATGATCTTAAGGTGGCCAAACAGGTAGAAAAGGTGATGGCGGAAGTTGGAAGGATGCTTGGATCCATAGGGAGAGGAATGGCCATTCCGATTGCCTTAATGCTGGAAAACGCTGGAAAATCTAACGAGAGGTCTGTACCTCTGGTTGGGGTTGCGCGGGATTGGAAAAATTATTAAAATGTAAAAAAATAAAAAAAAATCAGTGGGGGGGGGGGGGGGGGCAAAAACAGCCAAGTGCTTGTCAGGAGCGTCCTTTATGGACGTCCTTCACTATATATATATATATATATTTTAAAAAAAAATCAAACACACTCCGATGCCGTTTTTATAAATGTTCAGTAAAGACTTCATACAACTTAAAAAAACAAAAAGGATGAGAATTTCGATTTTTTTTCCCACTTTTTTAAGAAAACTATTAGTGGGATTTGAACCCGCCACCTCTGGATTACTCTGGATAAACAAGACCAGTGCTCTAACCACTTGGCTACAACTCTACTTGCTTGGAGGTCCCTCCCTTACTTCCAGGTCTCTCAGCTGAGTGAAGCACGGCCAAAAAGGATGTTTTTATTATTGCGGGGTTGAATGATGTCCAAAAAAGAACCTGCAGCATCGGAGCCTGTTTTTTTTTTTTTTAAGTGAAGCTTTATTAAAAAAAATCAAATGTACAAACAGGCTCCGATGCTGCAGGTTCTTTTTTGGACATCATTCAACCCCGCAATAATAAAAACATCCTTTTTGGCCGTGCTTCACTCAGCTGAGAGACCTGGAAGTAAGGGAGGGACCTCCAAGCAAGTAGAGTTGTAGCCAAGTGGTTAGAGCACTGGTCTTGTTTATCCAGAGTAATCCAGAGGTGGCGAGTTCAAATCCCACTTAACAGTTTTGTTAAAAAAGCAAAAAGGACAAGCGCTTGGATTTTTTTTTTCCACTTTTTTAGGTTGTATGAAGTCTTTAGTGAACATTTATCAAAACAGCATAACAAAATACAGCACTCCAGAACAAGTAAGTAATAGCATAACTGATCACCAGCTCCAGGTCTCCCTCAGCCAATCCCAGCGCGTTTAGCTCTCTCTCAGCCAATCCTAGCAAGTTTAGCTGTTACCAGTATCAGCTAAACGCACTGGGATTGGCTGAGAGAGACCTGGAGGGAGGGATGTCCAAAAAGTTTTGATTTGTGTCCTCTCATGTCCCCATTTTCTGGGCTGGAAGGCTTCTCTCCATATCATCAGGTTAGTTTTTATTCTCTTGCCTCTGAACTGTACATTAGCTTGTAGCCTGTAAAAAGAACATTTTTTTAGAGGGAGTTTTTTTTTTTTATAGTGAAGGACGTCCATAAAGGATGTCCTTGGCGTGCGCAGAGCAGCCAGCATAACGCTTGGCTGCTCTGCGCATGCTCGATTGGCCGACTGTTTAACGATGGAATAGAGAATGCAAGTGAGCTACAACGAGCAGCTCATTTGCATGCCTATTCCTTAATGCATGCCCGTTCCTTACCGATTCGCTAAGGGAATCGGTAAGGGAAGGGCTCTAACGATTGATTAGTGCATCCACCCTTAGAATATTGTGCAGAATTCCGGAAACCCCACGTTTAAAAAGATATAAACAGGATGGAGTTGGTCCCGTGGGTAGCTACTAAATGGTCAGTGGTGTTTATCAAAGCATATGGAGGACAGACTTAAAGATCTCAGTATGTATATGATAGAGATATTTAAATGCGTATGTGGCATAAATGAAGTGTCTTTAAGGAAGCTCTGGAACGAGGGGGCATAGGATGAACGTGAAAGGAAATACTGAGGAAATACTTTTTCATGGAAAGGGTGGTGGATGCATGGAATGGCCTCCCAGTGGAGGTGATAGAAATGAAGACTGTATCTTAATTCAAGAAAGCCTGGAACAAGTACAGTGGTTCTCTAAGAGAGAGGAAGGGAGAGTAGGTGGCATGAATGGGCAGGCTGAATAGGTGATACGGTCTTTATTTTCTCTGTTTCTATTAGCCATGTGAACCATTTACAGCTACAGGCAGAACTTCCAGAATACCTAGGTCAGTCTGAAGAGGTTGAGGCGTACATTCTGCTCACGCAACCCCTGCAGTGCCGAGGGCCCACTTGCAGCTGCTCCTGGATCTTCTGAAACAGACACCTCTCGCTTTGGGGTCTGATTCAGAATTTGTTGCTTGGGGTCTCTTAACTTAAATTTCTGTCACTGCCTCCATTTCATTCATGAACTTGTAAACTAACTTCCCTAAGAAAGACAGGAACAGATTTGCTACGGCTGTGTGCAAATATTTGTGGAGGGCCTTTGCTGGTGTTTGATGCTAACTTTATGAAAAGTTAGAATTACTGATGGCAGCATATGGCTGTCCTCGACTGACTATGTATTTTTATTGTTCCCCGCTTTGTTGTAGGCAGGTTATAAATGTGGAAAATAAATAAATAAATCTACAAGTTTCTGTATGCAGTAGCACAGAACCATCCTGAAATGTCTGTGAAGGAGGAAGATGTACCAAAACATATTTCGACCTGGTTGGGTCTCCTCAGTGCAGCGCAGCCCTTTTAATTTGAAACTGAAAGCATAAGGTACTCTGTGACACTCACTCAAGCACAGGTACCCGACAGGGAAACAAAGGCAGCTACAAATATGTTTGCAAATCACCTTCCATGGTCCTCCTATAAATTTGAGCGTCTGGACTTGGTGCACACCCAGTTTCTGTTCATAGAGCAGCTGGCAACTCTGGGGCCGACCTCATTCAGGTACACACAACCTGATTCCTGCAAAGGGATGTCAAGCCTGCAATGAACACAGATAGAAAAATCACTGCAAGGGAGAAAGCATTCAACATGTTTTAAAAACAATGAGATTTATGTATTTTATGTCTTCTTCTCAGGTAAAAATGACTGATCAATCATATCACAGAACAGTAGTTCTCAACCTTTCTTCTGTTATGATACACCTGACGTAACATTCAGTGTACCATGTGTGTGAACATTCTAATTCACAGTTGAAAAAGAAGAAATATTATATATCGTTTCACTGTTGCTGACAATGATGCAAGAGAAATACAGATGCAATGATGGTGACTGCTGTGGTGGAGGACAGGGGTGCTCAGAGGACTGCAACATTTCCACTTGGGGCTGGTTTCAGAAGTAGAAGTAGGAACTAGCTATGGAGAGATTAAGTCAAATGCACTTGGACTAAAAAAAAAAACCTCAAAGGAGAACTTTTGTGCAAGAAAGAGGAGCGGGACTTGGGTGTGATCGTCGTACGGAAAAGGAGGTGATGATGCCCCTGTATAAGAGTCTGGTGAGACCTCATGTAGAAAATATTGTGTCCAATTCTGGAGACCAAACCTTCAAAAAGATATAAACAGGATGGAGTCGACCCAGAGGGCGGCTACTAAAATGCTCAGTGGTCTTTAAGTCTATCCCCATAAGCTTTATGACAAAGATCTCAATATGTATACTGTGGGGGGGAAAAGCAGGAGATATAATAGAGAAGTTTAAATACCTTTGAGGCATAAATAATAGGAAGGTCTGGAGTGAAGGGGCAAAGGGGATAGATTCAGGAGTAACCTAAGGAAATACTTCTTCATGGAAAGGGTGGCGGATTCATGGAACGGCCTGGCCTCCCAGTGGAAATGAAGACTGTATCTGAACTCAAGAAAGTATAGGACAAGCAAAGGGGATCTCTGAGGGAGAGGGATGGTATGGATGGGCTCATTGCATAGGCCAATGGGTTTTCAAATGTACTGGGACAGTTTTAAAGGGAATTTATTTTCCCCAAAATCTAGGTCCAAGCAACCCATTCTTGAACTCTGCCTGCTGCCAGCTGAATATTGGGGGAGATAAAGCTTTTGCTGTCTGCCCCTGGCCTTAAATGCAGATATTTTGACTGTGGCAATTTACTGGTTAAGCTGATATTCAGAGCTAACTGGTTAATCTAAATATGGTGCCTGAAAATTCTGCACGGGAAAAAATACATCTAGGCATATTCTATAAGGTATGCCCAGTGGCGTCGCGAGGGCAGCTGACACCCGGGGCGGGTCGCCGCTGCGCACCCCCCCCCCCCGGGTGCAGCGCGAAGCACCCTCCCCCCTCCGGAGCGCGACGCACCCCCCCCCGTGAGAACCCCCCCGCGAAAACATACCTGAAAGGCGGTCAATCCGCCAAGTGCAGGCCGCTGGGGGGTGTCGGCGCCTCGCTGGTTCCTTGCTCTCTCTGCCCTGGAACAGGAAGTAACCTGTTCCGGGGCAGAGAGAGCAAGGAACCAGCGAGGCGCCGACACCCCCCAGCGGCGTGCACCCGGGGCGGACCAGCCCACCCCTTCCTACGCCACTGCAGGACATCTCTCTCCTTCGTCTTCCCTGACCTGGGCCCGCCCCCGTCTGACGTAGGTTTCTTACGTCAGACAGGGGCGGGCCCAGGTCAGGGAAGACGAAGGAGAGAGACATCCTGAAGACTGCAGTGATCTGATGGTGTTCTTGCCCGTGCAGCGCCTACATACAGAGGTGAGAGGCGCTGCACAGGTCCGGTAATGCGGAGGGGGGGGGCCGGGTGGAGGGGGGGATCGGCGGCGACAACCTCAAGGGGGGTGGCAGGGGCAGGGCACGGGGGCGGAGGATGGCGGGAGGCGGGGCTGTGTGGAGAAAGAGTTGAGAGACAGGAAGGGAGGGGGGCCGGGGTAAAGCTTTGATTTTTGTTTTGTTTTTTAATTTAATACTGGGGGAGGAATTGGGGAGCAGCGGCGACCACAGGCGGGGGGGGGGGGGGGGGGGGGGGGGGGGGGTAAGGCCGTCCATAAAGGACGCTCCTGACGAACGCCTTTGCCCCCTCCCGAACCTTTTTTTTTTCACTTTTATATTGATGCAGGGGGAGCAGGGAGCAGCAGCGACCTCGGGTGTCAATAAAAGACACCCCTGATGCGCATTTTCGCCCCCTTGCTTTTTTGGGGGGGGGGGGTTACACTAAAGTTTGGAGCTGGACAGCGCCAACGAGAGGTACAGACCTCTCGTTAGATTTCATGGCGTTTCGTTCGATTTTCCTGCGTTAAACCAATCGGAAAAGGTTAGTGCATCTCGTTACAAGAGGGTTTGTAGACAAACTGCTCATCTGCATTCCATTTTCGTTAGCTGCTACTGTCGTCAGAAAATGGGCTTTAGTGCATGCAATGGTTAGAAAATTCTTCGTTAAAGGCTCATTTAAGGCTCAAAAAAGTTTAGTGCATCTGGCCCTCAGTGTGTGGGAGAGAGAAAGACAGAATGTCAATTGAGTGTGTATGAGACTGTGTGAGAGACAGAGACTGTGTGTGTGTGTGTGTGTGAGTGAGAGATAGACTGTGACAGAGTGTGTGTGTGTGTGTGTGGGCCGACTTTGTTTGTGACACACACACACACAGTTACTGTCAAACACACTCTGTCAAACATACTCAAAGGAAAACCTTGCTAGCGCCAGTTTCATTTCGTACAGAAACGGGCCTCTTTTACTAGTTCTATAATAATGCGCAGAGATTTTAGAAACGCCCATTACCCGCTCATTCCACACCCATGGCCAGGCTTCATTTTCAACTATCGGACTTAGAATTTAAACGCATCACACTGCAGCAAGTTGTGCGCGTAAATCTCAATGAATGCCAATTATCAGCGCTGATTAGCTAGTTAACCAATTTAAGTTATGCGAGAAGTTGCAGAATACACCTCAATTTCTGTGCAGAAATCTCGGCATGATTTACAGAATCTGGGGGTTAGCGGTTAGAGATAGCTTCATAAATAGCTGGCCTGTTTTAACCAATAAACATAGCTGGGGTGCTGAATATCCGCAACTAACAGGCTATGTTGCACGATATAGCCAGTTAGTGGCTAGCTGCTAACCGCAGATATTCAGCGGGAGGTAATCGGTTATCACCCACGGCTAGGCACTAAAATGCTATTCAACCAGCCAGTCAGGGAAAACTATTACGAGACAAAGACACTGCAGTCAGAATTCAAGTTTATCGCAGTTCACAGCTCACTTCCCTCCTTGCAACACCATTAATGAATTCCAGTCTACACAGGCTATATATAAAAGCAGAAGGAGCTGTTTCAACATGGCCTATGCTAATAAAACACAGTCCCCCATCTTAAAACAATTTTCCCAGTTACTGAGGCTTCATACACAGTCATTATTTTATGTGTACAGTAAACAGCATCATTCCTGTGATTTGAGAATAAATGTCAACTAAACAAAATAAAGCTGAAGACTTACAGATTATTCAATTCAGACCCATCCGTCCACTTCCACAACTGCCCTTGTTCTTCTCTTCTCAGACCAATCCAGTAATCTGAGTGACCTTTATAGCGCATCGCAAAATCCTTTAATGAACAGATGACATGCGTTTATTTTCTTATTGTCTGCAAGTGTGCTCCTGTGCAACGCTCCCCTCTATGGTGCAGTCTGCCACCGACAACAGGGATGGTGCAGCAAAAACACAGATTTATTTATTTATTGCATTTGTATCCCACATTTTCCCACCTTTTTGCGGGCTCAGTGTGGCTTACAATATATTGTGAATGGTGGAAGTACAATTTGTTGCATTACGATTATAGGTTACACAGTGAAGAGTTATGGGAAGACAAAGTCGATGTTGAAATATAGTATGGGGAGTAGAACAATGTAATGTAACAATGGGGAATTGATAGGGCGATAAAACAATAACAAGAGGGTAGAGATTTAGGTGTGGTGAGAATACGGGGGAAGAGAACTCAGAAGAAGCAGGGAGGTTCTGCAGGACTCCCAGAGGATGAATCTGCCCCTTGTAATTGAAATTGTGGCACTGAACGCATAGCTTAGAAGGGTCATTTCACCCCTGATAATAGGAATGTGAGTGGAGGACTACCATGCACCCTAGAGGAACACTGCAGCTGGGGCTCTAAAATTAAAAGCACAGTTGTACATCCCTAAACTGAAGAGAAGCAACTTACTTTGCTCATTCAGTTCTACACGGTTTCTCTCTGTACTTGCATCCCTTCTGGCTCTCATCAGGAAGTCACAATACATAGCCTCACTTCGCACTCTGTTCTGTACAGCTCCCATCATGGTCAGGGAACCACACATAACCTCTTTTCTCCTCATCTGGCACAGAGGCATCATACATGGTCCACCTCCTTACTTCTTCTTCAGCTTCTATCCATACTCTTCTCTGGCCATCTCTCCCTTCCTTGTGATAAAGCACTACAACCCTCCCCCCCCCCCCCCCCACACACATATTATCACCCAAAAGACATGAATTACTAACAACAAATGACCACTACCATGACCCCACAGATAAATACACTTTGTCAGGCTGGTGTGGAATCCATCACACTCACCAGTTCTTGCTTCGTCTCAAAGTGAGCCAGGGAGGCATTGTGAGATCTGCAGAAGCTCTGGGCCTCGTCCCAATCACGGCTGCTCTTTGAGAAAAAATAGCATTTCCTTCTATACCAGATCCAGCCTTCTCCACAAGGGTCAGGAACAGAAGAGTCTGGGCCACCTCCTGAAACTTTATTTTGATTACCTAGAAATGAAAAGAAACAGTCTTTGTATCAGGCATTGAGTGATGTTTCTTATAACAAACATGTGAGGGAACAGGTGACAGGATCTGGACCTCTGTGCCCATCCCTGGATGCTGGACTGCTGTTAACCCTAAAGTCCATTATTAAGATGGACTTGGGATAATCCACTGCTTATTTCTAGGATAAGCAACATAAAATCTGTTTTTCTCATTTGGGATTTTGCCAGGTACTTGTGACCTGGGTTGGTCACTATTAGAAACAGGATACTGGGCTTGATGGACCTTCAGTCTGTCCTAATACGGCAAAGCTTATGTTCTTATACCCGATTCACCTGTACGCAGACTGAGGTTGCTGCTGTTAAAGGTTCACTGTCATCAGCCCCTCAGCGAGCAATCCCTGTATATATTGGAACACAATCAATTTACTAAACATGGTCCTCCACCTTGTATTTGTTTATTAATGAACGATTAATATAGGAACATAAGAATAGCCATCTAAATCAGACCAATAGTCTGGCAAAAACCTAAATAGTAGCAATATTCCAGAATCTCAAGATTCCGGAACTCCAAAGAGTAACAAGATTCCATGCAGAATTCTAAAGAGTAGCAAGATTCCGGAATCCCCAAGAACAGCGACATTCCATGCTACCAATCCCAGGACAAGCAGTGCTATGTCTGTCTCAATAGCAGGCTAAAATATGCAAGAAAGGTCCTGTTATTTTTGACCTTGTGGTAAATCAGGAAGCTAATATCCTACAGCAGTGGTTCCCCAACCTGGTCCTGGTGGCCCTCCAGGCAGTCAGGTTTTCAGGATATCCACAATAAATACTTATGAGAGAGATTTAAATGAACTGCCTCCACAGCATGCAAATCTCTCTCATGACTGGGGGGTGCCTCCAGGACCAGGTTGGGAAACCACAGTCCTATGAGTTAGAGGCAGTGGTGTGCTGGAGCCGGCTCACACCGGCTCGCAAGAGCCGGTTGTTAAATTTTCTTCCGGCTTGCGAGCCGGTTGTTGAAAATAGCGAGCCGGCTCTGGCTCTCCTCCCTCCCTCCGGATCCGCCTCACCGCCCGCTTGTTTTTTTGAATTCTTCGGGGCAGGCAGTCTTGCCTGCCCGCTCCCAGCGCTGACTGTCCTCCCTTGCCGATTTGCGCTTTAAAAATGGCCGCCGAGACTTCCAGAGGCGGCCTTGCGAGACTTCGGTTGAAGTCTCGGCGGCCATTTTGAAGTGCGAATCAGCAAGGGAGGACAGTCAGTGCTGGAAGCGGGCAGGCAAGACTGCCTGCCCCGAAGAATTCAAAAAACAAGCGGGCGGTGAGGGACTGGATCGGGAGGGAGGGAGGGAGGAGAAGAATTCGCGATACAACTTGGGAGGGGGTGGCAGGGGGGAAAAGGGAGTCGCTGCTGGGCATGGGTGGAGGGGGTCGCTGGGTATGGGTGCATGCAGGGCAGGGGAGAGGAGGGTACACTGCTGGACATGGGTGCATGCAGGGCAGGGGAAAGGAGGGTCACTGCTGGACATGGGTGCATGCAGGGGAGAGGAGGGTCACTGCTGGACATGGGTGCATGCAGGGGAGAGAAGGGTCACTGCTGGGCATCTGGGTGCATGCAAGGCAGGGGAGAGGAGGGTCGCTGGGTATGGGTGCATGCAGGGCAGGGGAAAGGAGGGTCACTGCTGGACATGGGTGCATGCAGGGGAGAGAAGGGTCACTGCTGGGCATCTGGGTGCATGCAAGGCAGGGGAGAGGAGCGTCACTGCTGGACATGGGTGCATGCAGGGGAGAGGAGGGTCACTGCTGGACGTCTGGGTGCATGCAGGGCAGGGCAGAGGAGGGTCGCTGGGTATGGGTGCATGCAGGGCAGGGGAAAGGAGGGTCACTGCTGGACATGGGTGCATGCAGGGGAGAGAAGGGTCACTGCTGGGCATCTGGGTGCATGCAAGGCAGGGGAGAGGAGGGTACACTGCTGGACATGGGTGCATGCAGGGCAGGGGAAAGGAGCGTCACTGCTGGACATGGGTGCATGCATGGGAGAGGAGGGTCACTGCTGGACATCTGGGTGCATGCAGGGCAGGGCAGAGGAGGGTCGCTGGGTATGGGTGCATGCAGGGCAGGGGAAAGGAGGGTCACTGCTGGACATGGGTGCATGCAGGGGAGAGAAGGGTCACTGCTGGGCATCTGGGTGCATGCAAGGCAGGGGAGAGGAGGGTACACTGCTGGACATGGGTGCATGCAGGGCAGGGGAAAGGAGCGTCACTGCTGGACATGGGTGCATGCATGGGAGAGGAGGGTCACTGCTGGACATCTGAGTGCATGCAGGGCAGGGCAGAGGAGGGTCGCTGGGTATGGGTGCATGCAGGGCAGGGGAGAGGAGGGTCACTGCTGGACATGGGTGCATGCAGGGGAGAGGAGGGTCACTGCTGGACATGGGTGCATGCAGGGGAGAGAAGGGTCACTGCTGGGCATCTGGGTGCATGCAAGGCAGGGGAGAGGAGGGTCGCTGGGTATGGGTGCATGCAGGGCAGGGGAAAGGAGGGTCACTGCTGGACATGGGTGCATGCAGGGGAGAGAAGGGTCACTGCTGGGCATCTGGGTGCATGCAAGGCAGGGGAGAGGAGCGTCACTGCTGGACATGGGTGCATGCAGGGGAGAGGAGGGTCACTGCTGGACGTCTGGGTGCATGCAGGGCAGGGCAGAGGAGGGTCGCTGGGTATGGGTGCATGCAGGGCAGGGGAAAGAAGGGTCACTGCTGGACATGGGTGCATGCAGGGGAGAGAAGGGTCACTGCTGGGCATCTGGGTGCATGCAAGGCAGGGGAGAGGAGGGTACACTGCTGGACATGGGTGCATGCAGGGCAGGGGAAAGGAGCGTCACTGCTGGACATGGGTGCATGCAGGGGAGAGGAGGGTCACTGCTGGACATCTGGGTGCATGCAGGGCAGGGCAGAGGAGGGTCGCTGGGTATGGGTGCATGCAGGGCAGGGGAAAGGAGGGTCACTGCTGGACATGGGTGCATGCAGGGGAGAGAAGGGTCACTGCTGGGCATCTGGGTGCATGCAGGGCAGGGGAAAGGAGGGTCACTGCTGGACATGGGTGCATGCAGGGGAGAGAAGGGTCACTGCTGGGCATCTGGGTGCATGCAAGGCAGGGGAGAGGAGCGTCACTGCTGGACATGGGTGCATGCAGGGCAGGGCAGAGGAGGGTCGATGGGTATGGGTGCATGCAGGGCAGGGGAAAGGAGGGTCACTGCTGGACATGGGTGCATGCAGGGGAGAGGAGGGTCACTGCTGGGCATCTGGGTGCATGCAAGGCAGGGGAGAGGAGGGTACACTGCTGGACATGGGTGCATGCAGGGCAGGGGAAAGGAGCGTCACTGCTGGACATGGGTGCATGCAGGGGAGAGGAGGGTCACTGCTGGACATCTGGGTGCATGCAGGGCAGGGCAGAGGAGGGTCGCTGGGTATGGGTGCATGCAGGGCAGGGGAAAGGAGGGTCACTGCTGGACATGGGTGCATGCAGGGGAGAGAAGGGTCACTGCTGGGCATCTGGGTGCATGCAAGGCAGGGGAGAGGAGGGTCGCTGGGTATGGGTGCATGCAGGGCAGGGGAAAGGAGGGTCACTGCTGGACATGGGTGCATGCAGGGGAGAGAAGGGTCACTGCTGGGCATCTGGGTGCATGCAAGGCAGGGGAGAGGAGCGTCACTGCTGGACATGGGTGCATGCAGGGCAGGGGAAAGGAGGGTCACTGCTGGACATGGGTGCATGCAGGGGAGAGAAGGGTCACTGCTGGGCATCTGGGTGCATGCAAGGCAGGGGAGAGGAGGGTACACTGCTGCACATGGGTGCATGCAGGGGAGGGCAGAGGAGGGTCGCTGGGTATGGGTGCATGCAGGGCAGGGGAGAGGAGGGGAGGGGAGAGAGAAGAAATGCTGGACATGGATGGAGGGAAGAGAAGAGTGAGGAAGGAGATGAGGGAAAAGGAAGAGAGGAGAAAAACTGCACATGGATGAAGAAAATAGGCAGAAGCTGAGGACCAGAAATGAAGAAGAAAGGAGGAAAGAAATAAATGGAAAGGAAGCCCTGGAAACAGAGTTAAAAGGACAGATAGCAGCAGAATCGGATACTGGGCCAGCATGATCAGAAAAACAGTCACCAGACAACAAAGGTAGAAAAAATCATTTTATTTTCATTATAGCGTTTGGAAAATGTTCACTTTGAGAATCAGGTGCTCAACATTAAAAGTTTATATTTATTTACTTATTTATGGCATTTTATCCCACATTAAACATGAATTAGATTGGAACCTGGGATCATTTAATTTTTTTTCCTGGAGAGAGTAATGCATTGCCCCCCCCCCCCCGGCTATAACCAGCTCTGCAATTTTGGGGGGGGGGGGGGGCGCAGAGGTGGATGGGGGGGGGGCACCGAGGTGGACCAAAGAGAGAGTGGGGTTAAATGGGCAGTATTCACAATGGAGAAGGGTAGTTAGTGGGGTTCCTCAGGGGTCCGTGCTAGGACCGCTGCTTTTTAATATATTTATAAATGATTTAGAGATGGGAGTAACTAGCGAGGTAATTAAATTTGCTGATGACACAAAGTTATTCAAAGTCGTTAAATCGCGACAGGATTGTGAAAAATTACAAGAGGACCTTACGAGACTGGGAGACTGGGCGGCTAAATGGCAGATGATGTTTAATGTGAGCAAGTGCAAGGTGATGCATGTGGGAAAAAAGAACCCGAATTATAGCTACGTCATGCAAGGTTCCACGTTAGGAGTTACAGACCAAGAAAGGGATCTGGGTGTCGTCGTCGATAACACACTGAAACCTTCTGCTCAGTGTGCTGCTGCGGCTAAGAAAGCGAATAGAATGTTGGGTATTATCAGGAAAGGTATGGAAAACAGGTGTGAGGATGTTATAATGCCGTTGTATCGCTCCATGGTGCGACCGCACCTTGAGTATTGTGTTCAATTCTGGTCGCCGCATCTCAAGAAAGATATAGTAGAATTGGAAAAGGTGCAGCGAAGGGCGACTAAAATGATAGCGGGGATGGGACGACTTCCCTATGAAGAAAGACTAAGGAGGCTAGGGCTATACAGCTTGGAGAAGAGACGGCTGAGGGGAGACATGATAGAGGTATATAAAATAATGAGTGGAGTGGAACAGGTGGATGTGAAGCGTCTGTTCACGCTTTCCAAAAATACTAGGACTAGGGGGCATGCGATGAAACTACAGTGTAGTAAATTTAAAACAAATCGGAGAAAATGTTTCTTCACCCAACGTGTAATTAAACTCTGGAATTCGTTGCCGGAGAAAGTGGTGAAGGCGGTTAGCTTAGCAGAGTTTAAAAAGGGGTTGGACGGTTTCCTAAAGGACAAGTCCATAAACCGCTACTAAACGGACTTGGAAAACTCCAAAATTCCAGGAATAACATGTATAGAATGTTTGTACGTTTAGGAAGCTTGCCAGGTGCCCTTGGCCTGGATTGGCCGCTGTCGTGGACAGGATGCTGGGCTCGATGGACCCTTGGTCTTTTCCCAGTATGGCATTACTTATGTACTTATGTAGCCTGTTGTTAAAAATTTACCAGCACACCACTGGTTAGAGGGACCTGGTTTGTAGAATCTGACTTATTCAATGAAACATATCTAGTTCTACATCACATTATTGGCTGAGGTGGCAGAGTCTGAGGGATTATTAAGAAGGATCTTAACATCTTTAGGCATTTCACATTTCAACTTTACTTGAGATATATCACATATAAGAATAGTATCTAAGTGGTTCAGAATAAAATCATGTGTGGAACAGGAGAATGGGAGACTGTATAAGGAGGCCTAAATTACAATTGTAACATAATAAATTGAAAGGAATTAAAAAAAAACAGACAAAAGGCACATAGGGAGGAAGTGAGCTAGTCCAACAGCCTAAGTAGGGCCAAAGTTTAGACTTGGTTCACCTATCATCTGAGTTTATTGGTTTATTTATTTTTGTCGTCTTTGGCCACTTTACCTTGGTCTAATCCAGAGTGGGCAACCTGTTTCTTCTCCATCCCTTTACCCTCACTTGGGTTTGTTATGACTTCAAATACTCTGTCGGTTACTTTTGCTTCAGTTCATGAGTCATCAAAATAAAACTGTAATTCTCCTCTTATATACACAACTAATATATCTCACCAACATTTGTCAAAGCTAATAGCTAATTTGCATATTTTTGAAAAGTAGTCACACCCACTTCTGCTCCAACAGCCTCAGAAGCGAGGACATGCCCAAGCCCTGCCCCTTTGATATCACTGGATGTGACATCACAGCCCCACCCCTTTTGGATAACCCCACCCCCAAACCCTGCCCTTTCGATGTCACTGAAAGTGATGTCATAACCACTCCCCCCCTTTTTGCAGGATGGCGGCCACCATTGGATGCACACCACTTCCTGTCACCACTACAGGCTGCTATCTTGAACAGGGTCACTTGACAGGAATAAAAAAAAACCACCACCACCCCCTACAGCCTTGGAGGAATGTGTGTAGCTCAATTTTTTTTCTCACATAAAAGACAATCAGCATTTTTACCCTGGACACCATTTATCTTTTTTTTTTCTTTCAAAAAGATACTTTGGGGCCCTTTTACTAAGCCGCGTAAGCATCTATGCGCTCCAAAATGGAGTTACCGCACAACTACCGCATGACTCTTGCGGTAATTTCATTTGTGGCACACGTCCGATATACGTGTCTAAAAAATATTTTTTATTTTTGGACGCACATAACGGACGCACGCCAAGTGGCAGTTGATGCACATAGGTTATTACCACCCAAATTCTTTACCGCTAGGTCAAGCTGTCAGACCCAGAATGGACGAATGGCAATTTTGATTTTGCCACACGTCCATTTTTGTCAAAAATAAAAAAAGGCCTTTTTTACAAGCACACTAAAAAATGGATCAGTGCACGCCCAAAACCCGTGCCTACACTATCGCACCCCATTTTTCAGCACGCCTTTGTAAAAGGACCCTTTGTGTTTATTTGCAGTTGGATTGAGTTAAGCTGCACATATTCCTCCAAGGCTACAGGAGGCAGTGTCAGGGTTTTTTTTTATGTCACTCCTGCCACGTGACCACATCCAAGATGGCAGCCAGTAGTGGTAATAGGAAGTGACATAAGGAGTCGCTTAGAAAGGTGCGCTAGCATTTTTAGTGTGTGATATACATAGAGATGCCTATATATGGGTGTCTCTAGCGTTTAGTGCACTTAATTTTAGCTTGCGTGCCTTTGTAAAAGGGACCCACAGTGCATACAGTGGTGGCTGCCATCTTAGGAAAAGGGGTGTGGCTATGACATCACTTACTGCAACAACACTAAAGGGGCAGGGCTATGCAAAAAAGGGACAGGTTGGGGTGGGGCTATACAAAAGGTGCAGTTAGGGGGGAGTTATGCAAAAGGAGTGATATTGCATCTGGTGATGTAATCAAAGGGGGTGTGGTGTGGGTGGTTGTGGGCAGGGATTCAGCAGGATGGGCGGGGCTTGGGTGTGTCCTGATTGGCTGTCAGGACCAGAAATGGGCATGGCCACCTGTCAAAAATGTGCAAATTAGCTTTGACAAATGCCAGTGAGATATATTACTCACACCCATCAACGTCCTGATGAGGTTGACCTGTTAGGCCCTGCCTAACATACACATCCATCAAGGTTTTGAAGCCCCACCACCTAAGACACTGGAGTTTGAGCTGTTAGGCCGCACCTCATGTGCACATCCATCAAAGTCCTGAACCCCCACTCATGAGATTGAGCTAAGGCCTTACATGCACATCAGTCCAATTAAGGCTGTATGGCATTCTGGCAGTACAAAATTTGCTTACTATAGAAGCAGTCCAAATTTTGGTTTTGGCGCCTGAACCATAATGCACATTTGGCCTTGTTTTGGTTCTGGCTGGAAATGTGGGTGCATTTTTGGCCAAACTAAAACATTTTGTGCTATGTCCCGTGGTTCTCCTTCCCCCTCCCTTGTGAACGTAAACTGTTCCCATGTTCACCTTCACCCTACCCCCACCTGAACCCCTCCTCCCCCCCCCCCCCCCCATTGCTCCTGCCTGTGCTGGATCTGCACCACAACCAAAATGGCTGCCAGGACTTTGAATAGTAATCTTGCGAGATTACCACGGAAAGTCCCAGCAGCCATTTTGACTGCAGAGCTGGCATGGTAGGGAGGACAGGGATCTCTTCAGCTAGGGCAGAGGGGGCTCCTTCTGTTCAGGGGAGTGGGGGCTGTTCCCCTGGAGCTGGACCGGTTTCTGTCATCCTCTGGTGGTGAGTGCAGCACAAATGTAAATTAAAGGAGCAGGCTGCACTCCTTGGGGTGTCCTCAGAGGTCCTTCCGAGGAAATCTCATAACTTTGCAGTGTCGCTTCTCCTGCTTTCACTGTGCTTGCTTTCTTGCTGCTATGTAAGTGATGGAAATTTAACTAGTTCAGCTTTTAACCCGAAGCTGGTACATTTAGCACGTGCTAATTCTTGCAAAAATTGGTTAACGTGAATGCGGTTGGAACTAGATGCAACTGGGGCAACTTCGGGAGTGGCCAGCTGCGACAGCTAGTGTGCGGGTGTTACGCTCTGCTACACTTCTCCGGGATGGATCGGTTTCTGTTTCCTAACCCGGCAGCCGTCATCCAGCTTGGAGCAAGAGCAGCAGCCATCTTGGCTAGCTCAGGAGGGGGCAGCCATCTTGTCTAAACGAGAACAGGAAGGAACTCCATATCTGGTCGTGGGAGGATCTCCTATGGGGGCTGCCATGTTGGATGCACCTGAGTTTGGTTTGCTCTGATTGCTTCACTATTTAAAGCACTGCCTCCAGGCCTTCTTTGCTTCAGCCTCAATTGTTCTGAGGAGTTGCTGTCGAAGTGCTGTTCGCCGGCTATCTCCTGTTCCTGATTTCCTGTGTACCAGACCTTGGCTACTTCTTGGATTTCGCTTGTTTGCTGCCTGCCTTGACCCTGGACTGATTTTTGACAATTCTTGCCTTTTCGGAGTTCTGGTGCTGGACTGTGTCTGTATTCCTGCCATCCTGGTCAGCGGCTGTGCAACCCCACCGGTTCCAGAAGTCCTGGTGGCCACCTGCAGCTGAGGGCTACTCTCGGTGAACGGTGATCGCTTCCCAGGTGAAGCTAGGGGTTGTCTGGCTGCCTGACCAAGTACGGCATCTCTCCATCTTCGCCGTGCTCAGTCGGGGCACAAGGGCTCACACATCTCCAGTCATAACAGCGGGTCCATACCAAGCACTGGCTGTGCTGTCAATAGGGCAGCAGGCAGTATCAGCACCTGAAGAGGAGGTGCTATCAGGGGCGTAGCTATGTGGGGCCACGGGGGCCTAGGCCCCCACAAATTTCATCCAGGCCCCTGGTTTGGCTGGCGGAGCCTTCATCAGCGCCGGTACATAAGTAATGCCATACTGGGAAAAGACCAAGGGTCCATCGAGCCCAGCATCCTGTCCACGACAGCGGCCAATCCAGGCCAAGGGCACCTGGCAAGCTTCCCAAATGTACAAACATTCTATACATGTTATTCCTGGAATTGTGGATTTTTCCAAGTCCGTTTAGTAGCGGTTTATGGACTTGTCCTTTAGGAAACCGTCCAACCCCTTTTTAAACTCTGCTAAGCTAACCGCCTTCACCACTTTCTCCGGCAACGAATTCCAGAGTTTAATTACACGTTGGGTGAAGAAACATTTTCTCCGATTTGTTTTAAATTTACTACACTGTAGTTTCATCGCATGCCCCCTAGTCCTAGTATTTTTGGAAAGCGTGAACAGATGCTTCACATCCACCTGTTCCACTCCACTCATTATTTTATATACCTCTATCATGTCTCCCCTCAGCCGTCTCTTCTCCAAGCTGAATAGCCCTAGCCTCCTTAGTCTTTCTTCATAGGGAAGTCGTCCCATCCCCGCTATCATTTTAGTCACCCTTCGCTGCACCTTTTCCAATTCTACTATATCTTTCTTGAGATGCGGCGACATTGAACACAATACTCAAGGTGTGGTCGCACCATGGAGCGATACAAAGGCATTATAACATCCTCACACCTGTTTTCCATACCTTTCCTAATAATACCCAACATTCTATTCGCTTTCCTAGCCGCAGCAGCACACTGAGCAGAAGGTTTCCATGTATTATCGATGACGACACCCAGATCCCTTTCTTGGTCCGTAACTCCTAACGTGGAACCTTGCATGACGTAGCTATAATTCGGGTTCTTTTTTCCCCACATGCATCACCTTACACTTGCTCACATTAAACGTCATCTGCCATTTAGCCGCCCAGTCTCTTAAGGTCCTTCTGTAATTTTTCACAATCTTCTCGCGAATTAACAACTTTGAATCAAACTTTGTGTCATCAGCAAATTTAATTACCTCACTAGTTACTCCCATCTCTAAATCATTTATAAATATATTAAAGAGCAGCGGTCCTAGCACTGACCCCTGAGGAACCCCACTAACTACCCTTCTCCATTGTGAATACTGCCCATTTAACCCCACTCTCTGTTTCCTATCCTTCAACCAGTTTTTAATCCACAATAGGACTTTTCCTCCTATCCCATGACCCTCCAATTTCCTCTGTAGCCTTTCATGAGGTACCTTGTCAAACGCCTTTTGAAAATCCAGATACACAATATCAACCGACTCCCCTTTGTCCACATGTTTGTTTACTCCTTCAAAGAATTGAAGTTGGTCAGGCAAGATTTCCCCACACAAAAGCCGTGCTGACTTGGTCTCTGGGGCAGCTGCGTTCGCTGCCCTGCTCTTCTTTCTTCCTACTCCTCCTGTGCACGCTGACGCTCCTTTACGTGAAAACTGAGGAGCGTCAGTGTGCACAGGACAGGAGGAGCAGGAAGAAAGAAGAGCAGGGCAGCGAACGCGGATGTTTGGAGACTGGCACTGACGAATGCTTCAGCTGGCGGGGGCTGGAGACCCACCCCCGCCAGCAAAAATATTTGTTGGCGAAGCGAGGGGGGTGAGGTGAGGTGCGGTTTTACAACATCCGTAAAATCCACCCCTTTCTTTCCGAGCACTCTACCAAAACCCTCATCCACACCCTTGTCACCTCTCGTTTAGACTACTGCAATCTGCTTCTTGCTGGCCTCCCACTTAGTCACCTCTCCCCTCTGCAGTCGGTTCAAAACTCTGCTGCCCGTCTCGTCTTCCGTCAGGGTCGCTTTACTCATAGTACCCCTCTCCTCAAGACCTTTCACTGGCTCCCTATCCGTTTTCGCATCCTGTTCAAACTTCTTCTACTAACCTATAAATGTACTCACTCTGCTTCTCCCCAGTATCTCTCCACACTCGTCCTTCCCTACACCCCTTCCCGTGCACTCCGCTCCATGGATAAATCCTTCTTATCTGTTCCCTTCTCCACTACTGCCAACTCCAGACTTTGCGCCTTCTGTCTCGCTGCACCCTACGCCTGGAATAAACTTCCTGAGCCCCTACGTCTTGCCCCATCCTTGGCCACCTTTAAATCTAGACTGAAAGCCCACCTCTTTAACATTGCTTTTGACTTGTAACCACTCGCCCCCCACCAACCCTCCTCTCCCCTTTCCTCTGCACATTAATTGATTTGATGACTTTATTTTTTGTCTATTAGATTGTAAGCTCTTTGAGCAGGGACTGTCTTTCTTCTATGTTTGTGCAGCGCTGCGTATGCTTTGTAGCGCTATAGAAATGCTAAATAGTAGTAGTAGTAGGGGGGCGAGGAGGCGGCAGTGGGGTGGCACTCAAAATGTGCCCTCAACCTTGGGCCCCTCCCACCGTAAGGTCTGGCTATGCCCCTGCTATGTTAATAAACATAAACATAAGTGCAGATGTACTGCTGGCAGTCTGCGCACACATGCACTGTTTCAGGTCCTTGCACCGCACTTGTTATCCCCAACATCAAAATTTCCCCCGGATACCCCCAGCTGCCTTTTCTGATCTCCCTGACACCCCAATGTGCATTTCTGACCTCTGCAACACTCCCAACCCTCTGGATCGCATAATGCAATCAGCCCCTGCTCCAACCTAAGCTAGGGGGCATAGCGATAGGACCATAAGATTAGGATCATGGCAGCGAACTCTAATCTACCTCAAGGTTTGCTTGTGACCCCTAGCTATGCAACGTGTATGCTCACCATTTCTTCAGCCTTTTTAAAAGCTCAATTTGATTTGCTTACTTTTACTATACATACAAGTGATCTCCGTATACAGATTCCTGAGGCAGGCGGTGTTCACCGAAACATGGCGCCATGTCGAGTCTTATCCATTGTACTTCATTCACCTTCATCCTCCTTGGTCGTACTTGGAAGTGTCCTGTTGATTACACTACTCCCCTCTCTCTGCCCTTCCCCCTGTAGTGGATTCAGTGTCTCCACTTGCCTGGTTGTTTTTTTTAGTTATGTGCGTAATTATTGAGTAGCGGTGCTCCACGATTTGCACCATGTTTTCGTTGATGCAAATGATGGCACCTAAATTTACACGCGACCTCTCCACTTGAGTTTATTCTATGAACTGCAGCGAACTTTAGCTTACAGAATACCGCTTAAGTGGGTTTTTTCGGTGCCGATGTTGTAGACACCGTATATATAAAATCTAGCCCTATGTGTCTGCCCTGTGCAGTAAATGCATCGGGCATCTGCTTTGCATTTACTGCACAGGCCTTGTGCACTTACGCTACACTACTGTTTGCAACAATTGCATGGCCTATGTAAAAAAATTACTGCACTTTCTAACACGATACGTGCTGTGCGGCCACAGGTCTCCTTGATAAACAGTGTTTAGAGAAGTGCACAGTACTAAAATTAGTTTGGTGGCTCTAGTGAGCTGCACAGTCCCCTTGTCAAGGGAAGAACTGCTCTTATGCTGCAGCAATAGAGAATGATCAACTAAATCCAAAGCGGAGTCGGTTTCGGAGAGCACCAGCGAGGCCTCGCCAGGTCTCGCCTCGGCCACCTCGCCATTCCTCTGGTGGGCCTCCGGCCTAGCAGTCACGCGGCTCGCCTTGAGGTCACCTCACCTACGGATCGTCATTCCCGAGCGAACCCTCGCTCTCCCAACCTAGTCAGTGCTTCCTCGGCGTTTCGGGTCACTGGGTGCGCTTATCCTCCAGTGCTATATCGACCTGAGTCTGGGTCTCCCTCTCAAGGACCGCGCCTGTAGCGTGGCTTGGCGGCCTCTGGGCTCTACCGGGTTGCTGGATCTATCTGGGTCGCTGGATCTATCTGGGTCTTCCACCCAGAGGACTTCGTGTCTGGCCTTCCCTGAGAGGTGTTGGGCTCGACAGTGGGGCTGTGGGAGCGCTGGGATGGCGCCGGAATGGCCAGTCCTCGGTGGCCACCAACGGAGCTCCCTGCCGCACGTCTGCTCAGTCGACCATTAAAAAGTTGAGCATTCTTCTTTGACATCTACTCTTGAATCAATTGCTCTGTCCAAAATTATAACGATTAAACGTAATATGAATGTTCCATGGTACTCCACAGCTTTGCATTCACAGAAAGTTACTGTACGTAACCTTGAAAGGAAGTGGCATAACAATTTAGATAGTGAATTCAAAAGAACGTATTTGACTGCCCTTGAGGAAATACCAAAATGACAATTCTCAACAAGAAAATTTTTTATGAACAAAAAATTGAATCTGTTTCTGTTAAATCTAAGGAATTATTTTCAGTTGTTTCTAAAATTACGTCATCAAATGTCACGTCTGTGGCCGTGACCACCCTCATACTTACCCTGTTTCTGGGAGTCAGTGGCTGTGCTGGCTTCTGCTTGTCTCTGTGTCTGTCTCTGTCTTCGGTTCTCTCTGGCTCTGTGTGCTGATTGCCTTACTGAACCTCACCTGTGTGGGCTATGCCTCTTCCAAGATGGCTGCCGCCTCTGGTTCTCCTGTACCGGCCCTGTTCTACAAGTCCTGCCAGCCGCCTGCACGCTAGAGCTCAACTCTAGCGGAACGGTGGTCAAGCGCAGGTGAAGCGGATCCTGTCCTGCCGGTTCCAGTTGCCTTCTTCCGATCCCGAGTTCCAGTCCTGTTCTTCTGTATGTCTGGTTCCAAGATGGTCTTGCCTGCCTCTGCCGCTCCTCGGCAGGGGCCCAAGGGCTCACAATTCCCAGTGCGGCCCCGAGGACCTGACAGCATACCAAGGGCCTCGAGAACGCGACATCAAATAGGTCATCCTTCAATGAGTGGCCGACCCACAACAGTTTGCTGATAGATTCCAACTGAAGGTAGCTGAAATAGATTTAGATTCTCTTCCAACATTCAACTCTTTGCATAATAAGTCTGATTTATGGGAGAATTTTGAGTCCGTTTCAGTCAGTAAACATCTAAGGTTATCTGTTCCCTAAATAATTCCTCTAGTCCTTTAAACGTTTGTTCTACATCAGTAATAAAGCATTTATATAATGCTATAGCCCTGTGATTACATCAATTGTAAATAAATCATTTCATGAAGGGGTTGTTCCTTTTTTTTTTGTTAAAAAAGGCTGTGGTTCGACCGCTTTTTGTCAGACTACAATCCCTCTATTGCAGATAATTTTAGACTGATTTCTTCTTTACCTTTTTTCACTACTTCAATTTGTCTTTTAGATTTAAATACCAAAACTTTGTTAATTTCTGTTTTGGATTCCATCAGATCTGGTTTTGATAGAGGGCCTGAGTTTTTAACGGTGATGTTTGATATCAATGCAGCATTTGATACAATCAAGCATCAGCTTCTTTTGAAGAGGTTATAAACTTCAGGAATTACAGGCCAAGTTTTAAAATGGTTTACTTCTTTTTTTTTAAAAAGATAGTCAGTTTCATGTTAGAATGGGAATCCCTTGTTCTAATTGATCCCCTATTCACTCTAGAGTCCCTCAAGGTTCTTCACTCTCTGCTCTTTTGTTCAATATTTAAATTACTCCACTTTGTAAGATTTTGTTTGGGCCTTAACTATCAGCTATATGCAGATGGCATCCAGTTTTATTTTCCAATTAAAGACCCACCTTTACCCTAGACAGTCGTCAGCATGCTTTAAGAAGTGGAAACAGCAAGGCATACTACAACTTCAGCATGTCACTGATGAAAATGATGACGCGGAACTGAGTATTCTGTCCTCTGCTGAGTTTAGAAGGATTTATGATCTTTCAAGGTGTCCTTGGTATTCTTATTTGCAACTATGGCACAATGTAGGAACTCAACTGAGATCTTTCCTAGCAGCATTTACAGAATCCAACTTTGATGGCATTTGGCTGATACCAGCAGTGACAAAGGTGCTACTACGCCATCATTATACTGCTCTAATAAAACTTAGAGGCCTTCACCCATTTCATCGAGTAGTTGCTTTGTGGATAACAGATTTTGGTAATCAGGATATTAACCACTTTTTGCGTAGTTTACACACTGTTTCTCAATTGACAGAGAGTATTCAGTTATAGGAACTACACTATAAATTTCTTTGGAGAATGTACATCCATCCATCTAGGGTTTGAAAGGTAAGATGGATCTTGTGTTAAATGTGGCAGCTCCAATGCTTCTTATAAACATTATGTTTGGGGTGTGTATCAATTAGCCATTTTTGGCAGACAGTTTGGGCACATTTAAGTTGGATGTACCACTGTAATTGACAAGCAACTCCTCAACTATGCCTGTTGGGCCAACATAGCCAAGATTTCAGGGGGTACATATGTGTCATCTCTTTTTACATAAAGCTTCATTGATAGCGAAACATTGTATAACGGCCCAATTGATACACCCAGAAGCACCAAGTTTTGACACAGTGGCGCAACTTCATGCATGAATTGTTGCAGATGGAAGGTCTCTCTGTTGAGCATCGCAGTCGACTATGCCGTAATAGATTTCTTAAGACTTGGGCATCCTTTATGAACACTCTTACCACTTGAGTGCATTCTTCCATATTTCTATCATGGTAACTTTTCTTTGCGTTTTATTCATAGACATGTTGTGATATTGTTTTTGCATTTCAAGTCACACTGGGATTTTGTATACTTTGGAAAAGGTTTAATAAAAATATTTAAACAAACACGTCTAATTAAGACCTGGCTGTCAGTCAACAATTTAAGATTAAATCCAGCTAAAACGCAGGTACTTCTTTCTGAGTCTGATTCTTCACATTTTCCTGAGTTTTTGAACTTTGAAGATATTAAAATTCGAATTTTGAGCGAGATGAAGTACCTTGGAGTTTTACTTGATACTTCTTTGACAATGAACACATATCTGAAATCAGTTATACAGAATTTTCTTTTTCAAAATTGTTACAGCTTTTAAAGGATTTATCAAAACCTGTCAGTTTTCATAGCATGATACAAGGGTTTGTTTATTCTTTATTTGACCATTGCAATTACCTACTATTGGGTCTCTCTAAGAAAGAGATTTGCGGGCCCTACAAGTTGCCCAAAATGCTGCAGTCTGTTTGATTACAGGGTGTCCTCGTTATGAACATATTATGTCATTTTAAATGAACTTTATTGGCTGCCTGTTCTCTGGAGAATATATTTTAAAGTTTTACCATCGATTTTTTAAATTCTTGTTGACAAAATACCATCATGCTCAGCTGCCACCTTGAAAATGCATGTTTCAATCCATTGTTTGCAATCCTGTAACCAGGTTCTGCTTGAGATCCCAAGTTTTTGACACATTAGACCTGATCTTTATAGGGAATCAATATTTATGTCATGGGCCCAACCTTGTGAAATCCACTGCCATCAGATTTGAAACATATGGAGTCTTTACTTTCTTTTTGAAAACAGTTGAAAGCCTACTTGTTTCAGCAGGCATTTTGTTGATTATACAACAGTTTGTTATTTTATTATGTTTTATTTATTTTTATTTATTTATTTTTCTGCATTTGTATCCCACATTTTCCCACCTATTTGCAGGCTCAATGTGGCTTACAATATAATACAACTACAATCACATTGATGGAATAGAGAATCAGAGTATATGTAACAGATAAGGTGCACAGGAATATTATGGCAATCATAGTAACGGAGAAGAATTTCAGAATTATTGCTATTAAGGTTCATACAAAAATTATGTTGATTAAGAAGTGGGTAAATGGATAACAACATAACATAATGATATCAGGACAGGGTATGATTATCAGTAATTAGGGTGTAAATAAAATAGGCAAATTAATAGAGTTCTGATATACATTGTGTCTGATGTAGTTTAGGAGTCAGATCGTTATGAGGGATCCATTTTGTACGCTTTTTTGAATAAGTAAGTCTTCAGTAGTTTCCGGAAGGTCATCAAGTTGCCTGTTTTTCTTATAGTGGTTGCTCACAAACCTTGGAATTATCCAACAGAGTACCTTGTTGTGTCTATTCCTTCCTCATGGACAATTATAATCCAATGATACACTTCTTCCAAAATCTGCTCACAGACAGTTTGTTTCCACTGCTTATGGGTAGATTCATGATCATTATGGTGCTATTTGTCCAAAAGACTGTCTGGCTAATATTCAAAGTGATTCAAGCGGGCAGGAGAGGCCTCACTTAAATTGTCTGTTGCCACCTAACCCCTGAGAGTCAGCATCACTAAAGTGGGCAGGGTTCCTGAGTATCTCTTCTGACTGACCCCAGAAGATGGGCAGGTCAGGGGTGTTACAGGGGGCAGCGGTAGTGAGGAGCCCGGGGTTATGTGAGTGCCAGCAATATTTAGTGCCGGCACTGAATTTAGGATAGCTCAAAAGCTTTTTTTATGGGGGGGGGTGCCTAGATGGACCCTTGATCTGATCCAGTAGGGGGAGCTTTTGCGTTCTTACCTGCTGTAAACTGTCTTGAGTGAAATCTCTTCATAACGGTGGTTAATAAATCCCAATAAATATATAAATAAAATTATATTCTTATGTTAAGAGTAGCTATTTTTAATGAAATCATTATTGAATTGAATTACATTTCTAAAAACTAATACCTAACAAATCTTCCTTTCTAATGGCACTTGAGCTCACAGTCACATGCATGAAGCTTCAAGGGAGGAGAAGTAGGATCCTCAAAAACTCATAGACGCTACCCCTGTCCACCCAGTTCCTGATTAAGGGAATGATCCAAAAGCTGGACAGAAATGTAACATTTACTCCAGTAATGAAGTCTGGACTATAATCCGTTGACCTGAATTTTTAAATTGAAGCTTTGGAAATACATTCTCTCTTTTCCCCTGTTATATAGACAGTAATCCATTACCCAGTACTATATTTCCACTCCCCCCACCCCAAAGTGCCATGCAAAGAAAATGTTCCAGTCTATATGACTCACCTGCAAAGACTATTGTAGTGATTAAGAAAATCAGAACAACAGCACTGACTATCGCCAAAACAACCAGAGGCACATGAATCCTTCTGCAGAGGACGTTTGATTTAACTGAAACAAAGAAAGAAGAGAGTTTCACCTTTGTCGATGGCAGCTTTCAAGGAGCAGGCTCAAGCAGAAGGTCACTGAATATGATGCTGAGGTTTTGATATCAATGATGTCGAGAGTAGAGATGGTCCAACTGATACTCGAGATCCAAACCCTGCCTGAAATAGATGTCTTTTGACTCGGAGGCCTGAAGGGGATTCAGAGTGAAGGTTGGTTACACTGGTATCTATTTACAGAGCACTGAGGGAGGCAGCATCACTGAGGACTGGGGATCTCCAGTGTCTCAATGCTGTAGGAGACCTGTCAGGAGTGTGAGGCAGGCAAAAACTCAGGCTTCAGTGTGAGGCAGGCAAAAACTCAGGCTTCACCAGCTGAGTTCATCTATAAGTCTGAGTCAGAGAGTTATTGGGAGTGAGGAGGAACTAGGAAGCTTCTCAGAAGGAGAGGTCCACTGGTCTCCCTTCAGACCCCTATCTACCTCATGAGAGATGCAAATCCCCACCAGAGGATTTCACTGATTTTATACAGAGATGGTTCTTGTCCCACTTCAGTTAGAGACAGAGGAGGAGCCCAGGGTAGAAGTACCGGATAGCCTCAAATTCCTTTACACCCCCCCCCCCCCAAAGCTGTGAGAGTGCCCATTCACAGAATCCTGAAGGATGAACGGATGAGAATGTGGTAGACCCCCTCTTTGCAAATCCTATTAATAAGAAGGTCAATGCTATGTATACAATAGAACTCAGAAAGCTGGAGATGCAGCGGCTTCCTCACCATTCCACGGTGGTTGAGTCCACTCTCAAAAGAACCAGGAGTTCCTTGATCCACTCCTCGGTACCCTCTGGGAAAGAGGCTCAGACTTTGGGAAAACACTGTTTCAGAATCCTGGTATTGGACAGACTCTACCATGATTAAACTCTCTCAGCATCAGGAAATACCTTACAAAGGAACTCTCTTCTCTCTTACAAGTCAATGTAGTCAAACCTGTTCCACTACAGGAAACAGAGCAGTGATTTACTCCAAGTATTTCTTCACAAAGAAGGCAGGAGGATACAGCTCGACTCCAGACCTGAGGGCCCTGATAAATCTCACAAAACAATAGTTCAGGATGGCTTCCTTAGGCTCCCTCATTTCCCTCCTACATACTGGCTATGTTCTCTGGATCTAAAGGATGCCTACACATATTTTACATTTGTATCTGATCCAGCAAAATCAATAACTCTGACAATTAAACTCATATCATGCTACACATACATCCAAGCCACAGAAGTATCTGTGAATTGTCATAATGAAACACCACTACCAGTACTGCATTTTGCCATCTGGCCTGGCATCAGTGCCTCCAGTATTCATCAATACATAAGTATACATACATAAGTATTGCCATACTGGGAAAGACCAAAGGTCCATCGAGCCCAGCATCCTGTTTCTAACAGTGGCCAATCCAGGTCACAAGTACCCGGCAAGATCCCAAAAATGTACAAAACATTTTCTACTGCTTATCCCAGAAATAGTGGATTTTCCCCAAGTCCATTTAATAACTGTCTATGGACTTTTCCTTTAGGAAACCGTCCAAACCTTTTTTAAACTCCGCTAAGACCTTTGTTTAGCTGTTATGACACTGTATCTATGCAGACTGGGGATGCATGGGTTTCCCTATTTGGGCAACTGGCTGGTAAAGCACACAACTCAGAAAGGGGCAGAAAGACCTGTTTGCTTAACTATTCAGATGTTGGAGCTACTACAGTTTGTTATAAATTACCCCAAGTCTCATTTAAAACTAATACAAAAATTAGAATTCATAGGAGCCTTTCTAGACCTGATTGAAACAACTACTTTTCTTCCACAGCAAAGGATAACCAACTTGATTTCCACTGTAGAGGAAATTCAGGAGAATCAGCTGGCCAAATGTTGGGGATGCTAGATCGCATGGTATTAACAGTTCACGTCACTCCCATGGCATGCTTCCATTTGAGGAAAGCTCAATGGTCTTTATCCACCCAGTGCACTCAGTCTACTGGAAATTTCAAGGACATCTCTTTGGGACTTGCTGGAATGGTTTATCCATCAGGACAATCTGACTAAAGAAATTCCCTTTCAAATTTCTCTGACTCGGGAAACTCCAATGATGGATGCATCCAAACTGGGCTGGGGAGCACATCTATTTGGATGTATGGTCTGCTCAAGAAAAACGTCAACAGATAAACTTCTGAGAACTAAGGACAATATGTAACACTTTAAAGGCTTTCAAAGACCGGTCGTCAACAGTCATCCTGGTTCAGACAGACAACCAAGTGGCCTTGTATTACATAATAAGCAGGGAGGGAATCATACCGCCTGTACTGGGAGACCATCAGAATGTAGAAATGGGCCATTTTCCATGGAACAAGTCTCAGACCTATATAGCTGATGGGCAAGGACAATGTCCTGACAGAAATGCTGAATCCTACAGCCCGAGTGGCCATGGCACAACAAAGATGTCCACAGGACCTTTTTGGAGCAGGGCACCTCCTTCAATAGATCTTTTCCCTGGTTCACTGAACAAGAAATTTCCTCAGTTTTGCTCCAGAATAGGGTCAGACAGCAACTAATCTTAGGATACTTTCCTTCTGCATTCAGACATAGCGAGGGCTGTTCTGAAGCGCCAGTAAGAATAGGAAACCAAGATTATCATAGCATCTCACTAGCTGAGACAGATACAGTTCCTGCTTCTGCTGGACCTTTCCATCAAGTTCTATGAGGCTGCAATGTTTTCTAACAATGATCACACAACACCGGGTTCAAAGAAGAGCGACCAAAATGATATAGAGAATGGAATTCCTCTCATAAGAGGAAAGGATGGCTCAGGGGAGATATGATTGAGGACTACAAAATCCTAAGTGGTGTAGAATGAGTAGAAGTGAATCACATTTTTACTCTTTCAAAATGTGCAAAGACCAGGGGACACTCAATGAAGTTGCAAGGAAATATTTTTTCACTCAAAGAATAGTTAAGCTCTGGAACATGTTGCCAGAGGATGTGGTAAGAGTGGTTAGTGTATATGGGTTTAAAAAAGGTTTGGACAAGTTCCTGGAGGAAAAGTCCACAGTCTGTTATTGAGATGAACATGGGGGAAGTCACTACTTATCCTGGAATGCTGCTACTGAATTAATTTAGGTTTATTTATCCCTTACTGAAGTTGTATGGACCAGCCACCTCCTAATAGGTGGAATAAATAAACCAAGGATACGTTGGAATGAGAAATGTGATTGTTTATTCACCAAGCACAGATAACAAATTGGAATTTCTCATTAGAGTACAGAACTGCTATACAAATAGTACTGGCTGTATCTGACACTCTGACCTTGATTTCCTGGTACAATCACTTTTATACAGGTAATTTCAGTTGCATATGTTAATATCTTGGTTACAGGTGATTGGCTATATGGTAATTGGTTGGTTACATTTGATAGGTTGTATGTTAATAAATTAGTTACAGATACTTGGCTGTATGACAATAAAGTGGCTAACATTTCTTGGAAGCCCCGTCATCGACCCCTAAAAACACATTGTTCTTTTTTCCTCTTGAACATCTGTCATCTGTCACATTACTAAACCCCTGTGGTCAGCTATTTTCTTGCACCTCCACTCTTCCTCATATGGTTTGTGACACTGTGGTCAGCTATTTTCTTGCACTTCCACTTGTGACATTGTGTCTCAACAGACCATGAGTTCTTGACCCACTCTGAAGTTCAGCTAAAAGTCACTTAGAATTGGGCCTTGCCAGTTTTACTGTCAATTCAGAGCCTGAACCAAAGTAGGATGTCAGGCCTGCATAATACCCCTAATAGACACTACTCTTTGGGTTTCTGCCAGGTACTTGTGACCTGGATTGGCCACTTTTGGAAACAAGATACTGGGCTTGATGGACCATTTGTCTGACCCAGTATGGCTATTCTTATGCAAACAGCATAGATGTTGAGAAGTTGACATTGTCAGCCCTGAACTTTCCTAACAAATCTCATAAATTCTGCTGGCTGACAGAAAGGATTCCACTAAGAAGGCATCTAGCTTTAAATGGAAAAGGTTTGCTGTCTGGTATGAGGGCAAAAGCCATAGTTCCCTTTACCTGCTCCACAGAAAAACTGTTTGATTAGTAGTTGGCGTGGAGAGACAGATTGGATAGGCCGTGTAGTCTTTATCTGCTCTCATTTTCTATGTTTCTATACACAGAGGATCCAGAGAAGGGGATTTTTGACATCAGTAGTTGGTATGGATGGACAGACTGGATTTGACGTTTTCATGAAAGGCAGTGTAAATAACAACAATAAAAAATGGGCTTCTGTGGTCTTTATGTGCCAGTATGGGGTTCATACCCTCTCCCTCCTTGGTACACAATTTCTGCCACAATCTACAAACCTTTCCGCTCCCTCAGAGATCCTCTGGAGAGGGCAGGAACCCCACACTGGAACATGTACCAGTGCATACGACAAAGCTTAGGTGGATTATTACTCTTTGGCGAATTATAATTAGCCCTCTATGCTCCAGGGAAGGGGGAACCAGGCATTGATAATTGGGGGTGTTCCCTAGCTGAAGGCCTGATCCCTCTCCAAGCTGGAATGCTAGGAAGTTACTGAGGAATACTCAGCAACCAGGGCAGAAATCCAACCTTAGTAGAGACAAAGTATATCAAAGCCCTGGAGAGAGCCGGAGGGGGGTGGCGGATTCTTCCCACCAACCCAGTCTTTAGAAGGGCAATCTGAGCCTGTGGACATGAGTGAGTCTCCGCCCCAAGCACTGTGCCCTGATCCCAACATGTTATGGAAGTCACTAGTTGACATGGGCAGCGTAAGTAAATCTGTTAATTTTGATATGTTACTGTTTGGACCCATGGGCTCGGATGAAGAAGGGAGGCTGTAGAGGGTGGTCTGGTGGGTGGGGGCTCCTCTCTTCACCCTCTGTTAGCTATGGAAGAGAAAAGAGGTGCAGAGACTTTTTGCTACCGGTGCTAGGAATTGTTTTCTTGTGTTGTGTCACTGTGCATTGACTATAGCTGGAAGAGAGAGAGGATTTCGACTGGGTTCAGGGCTAAAGCCTTATCCCCTGTGGGACCGGAGCTGAAACTGGAGGCACTGAAAGGAGTAAAGGCTGTTATTTTCTCTGTTTCTGGGAAAATAGCCTAAAACATCTCTGGGTAATCTTCACATCTGTCCAAAGTATCACACCAGCTCCACCAGCCTGCCCACACTTCAGTGCTTCTTACTCCTGATTCTCCTCTTGTTTTATCAGAAGTGACTTTATTTCTCATAAAATGTTACTCTGGTTTAATATTTCTTGCAGGTTGCGGAGTCAAGTTGTTAATCTTTCTTGGGCTCTACCTCCTCCCACCTGCCTCTCCTCGGTGACAAATACATGTGGCAAGAGCGTGGGAAGGGTAATTTTCAAAGACATTTAAATGGGTTAAATAAAGCTTTATTGTAGATTATAGTCTTTTTGAGAAATGCTCACTGTATGATTAGGATTATATATGTTTCTTTTGTACCCTGCCCTGGATAAGGGCGAGTTAGAAGTAATAAATTTCAATTTCAGTTTCTGTGCTGGTTATAGTATTTACACAAGGGGACAGTGTTCTTAACAGTGGATTTGGAGTGGAGTTTGAAAATACATGTGAATAAAAGTAGCTACACAAATTAGCAAGTAAGCAAAAACTTTGAAAACTGGAACCAAGCATGTGGGTAAAACTATAGTATCTGTGAATTTTGCAGCTATGTGGCCAGTTTTAAAATGACCCCCTAAGAAAATGGGCTGGATGCATTGGTGGGTCAGAACAATAATGAAACTTAGCATCCAGTCCAGCTCAGTTGCAAAAACCCCAACAGCGCAAACATATCTCCAATTTATTTACAGTGAAATAGCAGCAGAAGGAACGACTAAAATGTTTAATATCATCATTTCAACAGGACCGTTAAAGTGAATAATGTACTATAGCAGCTTTGAGCATTAAAAAAAAACAGTTAAAAAAAAAAAACAATTTTGGGGTTATTTGTAATTTGTATTTAATGTATATTTTGTCTGTATTTTGCAAACCCCTTAGTTTTAAGCGGTATAGAAATGTGGGAAATAAATAAACTATGAAGAAACTTACGGAGATAATCTGGTTTCACAGCACCTGAAGGAAAAACAAAACAAACAGGTTAAGATTTTCAGTATATGTACAGAATGAGAATAAATATCACATTTAAGAGAGACAATTTTAAGCTGGTACAAAAAAATTACAGAACAAGAGAGTTTGAGGCTTTCAAGTGAACCAGAGGCATCACAGTCTCGGTAACAATTGCAAAATTAAAGTCAACAAACTAACACGTGATCTTTAATATTTTGTTTGGAGCAAATAGTGGGACAGACTAGAAAATGATCAAATGATGATCATTGTAAGCTAACTGTGGAGGAGTGGCCTAGTGGTTAGTGCAGTGGACTTTGATCCTGGGGAACTGAGTTTGATTCCTTGTGACTGTGGGCAAGTCACTTAACCCTCCATTGCCCCTGGTACAAAATAAGTACCTGAATATATGTAAACCGCTTTAAATGTAGTTGCAAAAACCTCAGAAAGGCAGTATATCAAGTCCCTTTCCCCTTTCCCTTATGACATCACAATATCAGAAGTGAGCCAAGTATCAGGCAATCAAGCCATTGTGACATCACTGATGAGGTTGGCTCTTATTGGTGGAATGAGTGGAGGAGTAGCCTAGTGGTTAGTGCAGTGGACTTTGATCCTGGGGAACTGAGTTCGATTCCCACTGCAGCTCCTTGTGACTCTGGGGAAGTCACTTAACCCTCCATTGCCCCTGGTACAAATAAGGACCTATATATTTATTTATTTATTTATTGCATTTGTATCCCACATTTTCCCACCTATTTGTGGGCTCAGTGTGGCTTACAATACATTGTAATGATGGAAATACAATTTGTTACAACTCGATTATGGGTTACATTGTGAGGAGTTAAGTTAAGACAAAGTCAAAGTATCATTAAGGGGAATAGAACAATGGAAAAAGAACGATGGAACAGTGGAAGAACAACAGATACTAATAGGGCAACAAGACAATAGCAAGAAAGCATTCGGGTACAACATTTCCATCTGTAAATTAAGATTTAAATGTGATAAGATTGCAGGGGATGAGAGTACAGAAGAGAATGTATTGATGCATTGCTAACAGTGTGTGTGGACTTCATGTGATTTGATCCTTTCGATAGATTTTTTCAAAGAGATGAGTCTTTAATAGTTTGTGGAAGTCGGTTAGTTCGTAGATCGTTTTCAGGTTTCGTGGTAGTTTATTCCAGAATTGCGTGCTCATATAAGAAAAGGTTGATGCGTGTAGCACTTTGTATTTTATGCCTTTGCAATTACGGAAGTGGAGGTTGAGGAAAGGTTGGGATGCTCTTTTAGCGTTTCTGGGTGGTAGGTCTATTAAGTCAAACATGTAGGCTGGGGCTTCACCGTGAATGATTTTGTGGACTAGTGTACATACTTTAAAAGTGATGTGTTCCTTGAGTGGGAGCCAGTGTAGCTTCTCTCGTAAGGGTTTCGCACTTTTGTATTTTGGCTTCCCGAAGATGAGTCTGGCTGCTGTGTTTTGGGCTGTTTGAAGTTTTCTCAGTATTTGCTCTTTAAAACCTGCGCATAGTGAGTTGCAGTAATCCAGATGGCTGAGTAGTTTTGGTGTGTTTATAGCGGTAAATTCATTCGTGTTGTATTGGGAGGTATCAGGCATTTAGTTTTTTCTGCGTTCAGTTTCAATCGAAATGCATCTGCCAAGGTGTTCATGATGTGTAAACTTTGGTTGATTTCATTGAAGATTTCTTTAATGTCTTGTTTGAAAGGGATATATATTGTCACATCGTCGGCGTATATATATGGGTTAAGGTTATGGTTTGATAGAAGTTTTGTCAAGGGTGTCATCATTAGGTTGAAGATAGTTGGTGAGAGGGGTGATCCTTGCGGTACTCCACATTCTGGTGTCCATGCAGCAGACGTAGTTGAATTTGATGTGACCTGGTATGATCGCAAGGTTAGGAACCCCTTGAACCAGTTTAGGACATTGCCTCCGATGCCAAAATATTCAAGTATGTGTAATAGGATTCCGTGGTTGACCATATCAAAGGCACTTGACATGTCAAATTGTAGGAGGAGTATATTGTTGCCGGTTGCAATCATTTGTTTAAATTTAGTCATTAGGGTAATTAATACTGTTTCTGTGCTGTGATTCGATCGGAATCCTGATTGGGCATCATGCCGTATTGAGAACTTGTTTAGATAGTTTGTAAGTTGTTTTGTTACCATCCCTTCGGTTATTTTGGTTATTAGTGGTATAGATGCTACTGGTCTGTAATTAGTTATTTCGCTTGCGCTTTTCTTTGTGTCTTTGGGTATTGGGGTAAGTAAAATTTTTCCTTTTTCCTTTGGGAAAAGTCCGTTTTGTAGCATGTAGTTTACATGGTTCGTTAGGTTTACTATGAATTGTTGAGGAGCTGATTTCATGAGGTTGTTTGGGCATATATCTAGTTTGCAGTAGGATTTGGCAAATCTTTTGAGTGTTTCAGAGATGAGGTCTTCAGGTAGTAATTCGAATTCGGTCCAGGTTCTGTCTGCTGGGTATATTCCGTCTTCTGGGTCTAGACAGTCTAGGAGTGTGGAGTATTGAATAGGACTGGCGGGTATTTTAAGTCGTAGTTGTGTGATTTTCTCTTTGAAGTATTTCGCAAGGTTGTCAACATTTGGTATGTCTTTGCTGTTGTTTGTAACTGGTGTGGTGTCCAACAATTTATTCACAAGGTAGAAGAGTTTGTGTGTGTCTTTATAGTTTGGTCCAATCATTGTTTTGTAATGTAGTCTTTTAGTCTGTTTTATGGTGTATTTGTATTTCCTTTGAAGTAGTTTCCAGGCATTTAGTGTTTGTTCATCTTTCTTTTTATTCCATGCACGTTCTAGTTTCCTGACTTGTGTTTTGAGTTTTTTCAGTTCTTCGGTGAACCATGGATTTGATTTTTTCCTATGTGATGTTCTGGTTTGGGTTGGAGCGATTTTGTCTAATGTTGTTTTACATATATCGTCCCATTCTTGGAGGAATTGGATGGTGTCTGCATTTGTTGGCCATTCGTTTTGGTAAATCTGTTGCCAGAATGTTGTGGGGTCTATTTTTCCCCTTGTGGTGTATGTTGTTCGTTCATGTTTGTTAATTGCGCTTCTGTGTGTTTTTCGCTAGTTGAGGGAGACGTGCTTTATGGTGGTCTGACCATAGTGTGGGCGTCCATCTTGTGTCAGTAAGTAGGATAGTTGAGTCTGGGTCGAATTTGTGTGTAATGATGTCAAGTGTGTGTCCTTTTATGTGTGTTGGTTGAGTGTTTGGTGCGTGTAGATCCCAGAGTTTTAGAAATTCTTTGCACTCTCATGTGCCTGTTGAGGTGTCGTCTTCAAGGTGTAGGTTAATATCTCCTATTATAAGGATGTTTGAGGCAGAGACACATGTGTTCGAGATGAAGTCCATAAGTTGTGTTTGGGAGTCTTGCCACTTTCCTGGTGGCCTGTAGAATAGGATTGCGTTGAGATGTCCTAGTAGGTTTGGATGGTTGATTCTTGTCGAGGCAATTTCAAGTTGTGGTAAGGTGGATTCACCAGTGGTTGTGTGATGGTGAATGTAGTTGCAAAAACCTCAGAAAGGCGGTATATCAAGTCCCATTTCCCTTTCCCATATGACATCACAATATCAGACGTGAGCCAAGTATCGGGCAATCAAGCCATTGTGACATTTATTTATTTATTTATTTATTGCATTTGTATCCCACATTTTCTCACCTATTTGCGGGCTCAGTGTGGCTTACAATACATTGTGAATGATGGAAATACAATTTGTTGCAGTACGATTATGGGTTACATTTTGAAGAGTTATGGGAAGACAAAGTCAAAATCAAAATATCATTTGGGGAATAGAACAGTGGAATGTAACAATGGGGAATTGATAAGGCATTAAAACAATAGCAAGAGAACATTAGGGTATAACAGTTTTATCTGTGGATAGAGTTTTAAGTGTGGTGGGAATACAGGGGAAGAGAACTCAGAAGAGAGTGTATTGATGTGTTTCTATTAGTGTGTATGGACATCATGTGTTTTGATCCTTGCAGTAAATTTTCTCAAAGAGATGAGTCTTTAGTAGTTTACGGAAGTCGGTTAGTTCGTAGATCGTTTTCAGGTTGCGTGGTAGTGTATTCCAGAATTGCGTGCTCATATAAGAGAAGGTTGATGCGTGCAGTACTTTATATTTTATGCCTTTGCACTTAGGGAAGTGGAGATTGAGGAAAGTTCGGGATGATCTTTTAGCGTTTCTGGGTGGCAGGTCTATTAAATCAAACATGTATGCAGGGGCTTCACCGTGAATGATTTTGTGGACTAAGGTGCATACTTTAAAAGTGATACGTTCCTTGAGTGGTAGCCAGTGTAGTTTCTCACGTAAGGGTTTTGCACTTTCGTATTTTGGTTTTCCGAAGATGAGTCTGGCTGCTGTATTCTGGGCTGTTTGAAGTTTCCTCAGTATTTGTTCTTTGCAGCCTGCATATAGTGAGTTGCAGTAGTCCAGATGACTGAGTACGAGTGATTGCACTAGGCCGCGGAAGACAGATCTTGGAAAGAATGGCCTTATTCTTTTCAGTTTCCACATGGAGTAGAACATCTTTTTGGTTGTGTTGTTTGCGTGAGTCTCAAGTGTTAGGTGGCGGTCAATAGTGACTCCAAGGATTTTTAAAGTTTCTGAGATTGGCAGATTTAGTTTAGGTGTGTTAATAGCGGTAAATTTATTCGTGTTGTATTGGGAGGTAAGCATGAGGCATTGAGTTTTTTCTGTGCAGTTTCAATCGGAATGCATCTGCCCAGGTGTTCATGATATGTAGACTTTGGTTGATTTCGTTGGAGATTTCATTAATGTCTTTTTTGAAAGGAATATATATCGTTACATCATCGGCATATATGTATGGGTTAAGGTTTTGGTTTGATAGAAGTTTTGCTAAGGGGATCATCATTAGGTTGAAAATAGTTGGCGAGAGGGGGGATCCCTGCGGTACTCCACACTCAGGTGTCCATGCAGCGAACGTGGTTGAATTTGATGGGACCTGATATGAGCGTAAGGTCAAGAACCCCTTGAACCAGTTTAGGACATTGCCTCCGATTCCAAAATACTCAAGAATGTGTAGTAGGATTCCGTGGTCAACCATATCAAAGGCACTTGACATATCAAATTGCAAGAGGAGTATATTGGTGCCGGTTGCAATCATTTGTTTAAATTTGGTCATTAGGGTAATTAATACTGTTTCTGTGCTGTGATTTGACCGGAATGCTGATTGGGCATCATGCAGTATGGAGAACTTGTTGAGATAGTTTGTGAGTTGTTTGGTTACCATCCCTTCGGTTATTTGGGTTATTAGAGGTATAGATGCTACTGGTCTGTAGTTAGTTATTTCGCTTGCGTTTTTCTTTGTGTCTTTGGGTATTGGGGTGAGTAAAATCTTTCCTTTTTCCTTTGGGAAAAGTCCGTTTTGTAGCATGAAGTTCACGTGGTTCGTTAGGTCTATTATGAATTGTTGAGGAGCTGATTTCATGAGGTTGTTTGGGCAGATATCTAGTTTGCATTGGGATTTGGCAAATCTTTTGAGCGTTTTAGATATGAGGTCCTCTGACAGTAATTCGAATTCGGTCCAAATCCTGTCTGCTGGATATATTCCGTCTTCTGGGTCTAGACAATTTAGGAGTGTTGCGTATTCAATAGGGCTGGTGGGTATTTTAAGTCGTAATTGTATGATTTTCTCCTTGAAGTATTTCGTGAGGTCGTCGACCCCTGGTGTATCTTTGCTGTTATTTGTAACTGGTGTGGTGTCTAGCAATTTATTTACAAGGTAGAAGAGTTTGTGTGTGTCTTTGTAGTTTGGTCCAATCATTGTTTTGTAGTGTAGTCTTTTAGTCTGTTTAATAGTATATTTGTATTTCCTCCGAAGTGATTTCCAGGCATTCAATGTGTGTTCATCTTTCTTTTTGTTCCATGCGCGTTCTAGTCTTCTGACTTGTGTTTTGAGTTCTTTCAGCTCTTTGGTGAACCATGGATTAGATTTTTTCCTATATGATGTTCTGGTTTGGATTGGAGCAATTGTGTCTAATGTTGTCTTACAAATGTCATCCCATTCTTGGAGGAATTGAATGGTGTCTGTATTTGTTGACCATTCGTTTTGGTAGACCTGTTGTTTTGGTAGACCTGTAGACATCACTGATGAGGTTGGCTCTTATTGGTGGAATGAGTGGAGGAGTAGCCTAGTGGTTAGTGCAGTGGACTTTGATCCTGGGGAACTGGGTCGGTTCCCACTGCAGCTCCTTGTGACTCTGGGCAAGTCACTTAACCCTCTATTGCCCCTGGTACAAAATAAGTACCTGAATATATGTAAACCGCTTTGAACGTAGTTGCACAAACTTCAGAAAGGCGGTATATCAAGTCCCATTTCCCTTATGACATCACAATAACAGAAGTGAGCCAAGTATCGGGCAATCAAGCCATTGTGACATCACTGATGAGGTTGGCTCTTATTGGTGGAATGAGTGGAGGAGTAGCCTAGTGGTTAGTGCAGTGGACTTTGATCCTGGGGAACTGAGTTCGATTCCCACTGCAGCTCCTTCTGACTCTGGGCAAGTCACTTAACCCTCCATTGCCCCTGGTACAAAATAAGAACCTGAATATATGTAAACCGCTTTGAATGTAGTTGGGAAAAAAGGCGGTATATCAAGTCCCTTTCCCTTATGACATCACAATATCAGAAGTGAGCCAAGTATCAGGCAATCAAGCCATTGTGACATCACTGATGAGGTTCCTGGGGAACTGAGTTCGATTCCTTGTGACTCTGGGCAAGTCACTTAACCCTTCATTGCCCCTGGTACAAAATAAGTACCTGAATATATGTAAACCACTTTGAATGTAGTTGCAGAAACCTCAGAAAGGCGATATATCAAGTCCTAGTTCCCTTTCCCTTTGTGAAAAGGATTAAAAGTAATTTATTTGTTACTATGATGGTTAAGGATCTTTTCAGGATTGGGGAGATGGTCATGTAACAAATTGAATTGTTTGTCTTCAAATTACATGACCTTCTCCCCAATCCTACAAATGTTATCCACTCACTAGCCTTCTGAATTTCAGCTCTATTTCACTAACAATTCTACAGGGATTTGTGCAAGTCATATGTCCCAAGTGTCTGACTCTGAATCATAGTTTCATGTTCTGGAAATTATAATTATTTTTATTTAGTGAAGCCTGACTCATGGGAATGCCCGGTTCAATTCTCACTGCTATTCCTTGTGATCTTGGGCCCTCTATTGCCTCAGGTACAAACTTAGATTGTGCGCCCTCCAGGGACAGGAATACCCAGTGTACCTGAATGTAAGACACCTTGAGCTACTACTGAAAATGTTGTGAGCAAAATTCAAATAAATAAATATGTAATGTATTCATAAGAACATCAGAGTAGCCATACTGGGTCAGACCAATGTTCCGTCTAGCCCAGTATCCTGTTTTCCAAACAGTGGCCAAGCCAGGTCACAAGTACCTGGCAGAATCCCAAATAGTAGCAACAGTCGAGAACCTCAAAGAGTAACAAGATTCTGGAATCCCCAAGAATAGCAACATTCCATGCTACCAATCCCAGGGCAGCAGTGGCTTCCCCCCCATGTACAATAACAGACTATGGACTTTTCTTCCACGAACTTGGCCAAACCTATTTAAAGGCAGGGTTGGTTATTTGTAAAGCTAACAGGAGGGTGTGCATGAGTCTCTAGGGGACCTCACATCTACACCCCCTTCTCCAGAACAAGGATCATCAATCACCATCAGAAGGAGCCTATGAATGGTGTGGAAACGCTCAAATACATCCTCCTGTTTGGATACTCTCATTTTTAAGGTATCAGTGTTGGTTTAGACATCTAGCAGACATCTAGTGCAGAATGTTCTGAGGGTCTAGCGCAGGAGACGATGTGTGTGCCAAATAACGTAGCCAAAGGGATGTTAATGAGACCATTTCATATTCCCTCCCAATGCTCAGAGAAAGGATGTTACAATTCTGAGATATCCTCTATTCTTTAGAATCTGCTGGTTTTTATTTAATTTTGAAGCAGAAGGAAGCCTGTGCAAGCCTCTATGAGTTACAGCAAACCCAAAAGTGAAAACAAAAGCTGAGCTTATCATGAAACTCTTTTGTGCATGCACCAAGCACATTCCCCCTGGCTTTTGCTTTAACATAACGCATATAATTTGAATACCGTTTGAGCACTGGCCAGCTAGTTTTCTGCGTTGCTCTGGCGGTATGGATTCTGTACTGTTGGTTTTACCTTGGGAGTACTGACCAGCATCAGCCCATAAATGTGTTTGCCAAACAAAATTATATACAGAGTTCCTGTTACCTCCTGCCCTCCCAGGCATCCACCTGAAAAAGAGGATTGTTTCAAACTGGTTCTACCAGGCACCAGATTTAAATATAAACAAAAGAAGGTAGAGAGAAATTAAGGGTGAAGCTAACAAGAAAAACCTTTTAGAGGATTCAGTTACTGCTGAAACACATCATCCACCCTATTTCCTTCAGTTTTAAAGTAGTAATCAGTGTTCAGAAGACTAAGAACATGTCTTGCACACATGCAGAAGACAGATAGATCCTCACCAAGTACAGAATAAGTAACCATGAATTAAAATAGAAATACATAATTATATTCCAGCCATACCTTAAAGGTTCACGGTGGATTACAGCAATATAACTAGGAATACCTCAGTCAAATATGAAGTATTAAATCACATTTTCTTCAACCCATATTCTTCAAAATACATTATAATTATGGAATTAAATGCATAACTCAGGAGGGTGCAGCTATGCTGATCATAATCAGAACCTCAGCCATATATCACACGTGTATGAAAACACACACAGGGCAGAAATGTGTTACTCATGCACACCTTGTTCCCTGCAAAAAGCTGAAAATACGGAAAGAAAATATTGCATAAGCCCAAGACTTTGGGTAGAAATCTACCACACAGCACCACATTATATAGAGGCAGACAGTGTGGAAGCCCAGTCCATAGATTACAAAATAAGAACACCTCAACTCTCCAATCTGCCTCCCCCTGAACACATCTTCCCCACACACTTCCCCCTTCCAATCGAAATCCAATTCCCCCAAAGTGTGATCCCCTTCTGCATCCCCTTGCATGTTGAATTCCTTCCCAATCCCCCCCACCACCACCATCACCATCACCTCCCCAAGGACACGCACCCCTGACAGAAGACCTTGCCCCCAGAGTCCTACCCTCACCCTGCACCGAGTTATCATTTCGGATGTGGTTAGCAGAAGGGGACTGTTGAATGTACTGGCTGTTTTTAACCTGTACAAACCCACAGAAAGATCTCCTTAGTGAAACAAATGAAACAACACGTTCTTTGGCCACAGGGAGATATAATCCTGTTATATCACACAGATAATAGGAGCCCCAATATTGAGCAAATTCCTTGCATGTGTCCAGGGAGGGGTTACTTCCACTGGGCTTAGCACCCCCAATAATTTGGAAAAGTTGGCTCCCATGACACAGATCCCAAAGCCCTAGTTTGACGTCCCTCCTCCCATTCTGAGCCCCAGCGAAGGAGAAAGAGCGGCGCAGAGGATTTTCCAAAGAGAAAAACGCGCAAATCCCCCGATTCGACTGCGACCCTTTTACGGAGCAGGTCAGGGGTTATTTAGGAAAGCCCAAGGTCCGCCGTCTCTTATCCTCTTCGCTGCTCTTACCGGGCTTGATGCCATTGTATAGAAAGTCCTCCAGTTCGACTGTCCCTTGCCCCATGCTTTTCCCTGTCAGATACTGCACCAGATCATTCCCTGCTCTCACAACGCCGTTAAACACAGACTTGTACTGCAAATTGCTGGGCGCTGGCTGAGGACTCGGGAGGTTGCAACTCCTGCAGCTGCTCCTCCCCCCGCCCCCTCATCTTTTATACACGCATACATAATCTAATGCACTGAGAGTTCCTTGCATGGAAACAAAGCATCTCTCTAATTATGTCCTAAGCTAAGAACTTCGATAAGTTGTTATGTGTATTTCACCACCATGTAACACATAACCCGCTGTAAAACCACATGTATATTCTCTTCTATTTCCAGTACCCCTGATGAATTGTAAGCCACATTGAGCCAGCAAAGAGGTGGGATAAATGCAATAAATAAATAAATAAAGGAAGGAAGGAGGAAAAAGCCTCAACAGACTCCTGAAACTTAGAACTCCAATGAATTGATAGCCATAGAGCTAAGTTTCAGGAGTCTGTTGAGGCTTTTTCCTCCTTTATAACAACACTAGGAACAAATGCCCGTTTCTGAGCGCAATGAAACAGGCGCTAGCAAGGGGCACCCTCCCTCCGTCCCTCGAGCTACTTGCCTTCTTCGGGGTTCGCTGTGTGTGGGGAGGGTTGTTTTTTTTTTTTTTTTTGCTGCGCCTCCGTGGCCATGCCTGTGGCGTTTCCGTTTCGGCCCTCGAGTGTCATTGAGCCGCCCTCGACGTCATGACGTTTTGACGCGAGGGCAGTGCACACACTCCAGGGCACACCGGATATCTCGGGCGCCTCAACTTCCATAGAGGCTTCATTAGAACGTTGGGGTTGCCTTTTATATAGAGAGATATCGAAGTTCTTATTTTATTTATTTAATACATTTATACCCCACATTTTCCCACTAGCTGTAGGCTCAATGTAGCTAACATAGAACTGTAGGGGAGACTACAGTACAGAAAGTACAATTAAACAATGTAAAAGTAAGATAATAAACAAATCAGTATCATTTAAACAACAAGACAGAAAAGATAATATAAGAATTAGATAATATAAGGTATTATTATGACTCCTCCCCAATAATCAGCCAACAGCAGGCAGCACTTTGACTGCTCCCCACTGCTCTTTAACCAGGATATTCAATGTCGGCCATTTCCAGCAACTGGCATTGAATAAACATAGGAGAGGGGGGGTGGGTTCAACACTGGCTAGCACATAACCAGGTGCAAAATAAACGGCGTAGCTAGATGGGGCCACAGGAGCATGGGCCCCCACAGATTTAGTCTTGGCCCCCTCCACTTTCAGACCACCCACCTTTGACCCCCCCTCCCACCACCGTAAGGTACCTTTGCTGGCGGGGGTCCCCAACACCCACCAGCCTTAGTCTTCTTCAGCACCGGTCTCCGGCACGTTCACTTACTTCGCTGTGAGTCCTACGTCCAGCACATTCCCATTTAAAGGAATGTGCAGGACTCACCTCACAGATTTGCAAAGTGAGCGAACGCGCCAGAGACCAGTGCTGAAGAAGACTAAGGCTGGGGGGGGGGGGGGTTCAAAAGTGATGGGGGGGTCAGTGGGCTAAAATGTGCCCCCCCACCTTGTGCTCTGGACCCCCCTCCTGCTGAGTCTGGCTACGTCCCTGTAAGGGACAGGGAAAGTATCTACATATCATGTACGTAAACCACTTTACGTACTTTAAGTACATAAGTATTGCCATACTGGGACAGACCAAAGGTCCATCGAGCCCAGCATCCTGTTTCTAACAGTGGCCAATCCAGGTCACAAATACCTGGTAAGATCCCACAAAAAAAAAAGTACAAAACATTTTATGCTGCTTATCCCAGAAATAGTGAACTTTCCCCAATTTAATAATGGTCTGTGGACTTTTCCTTTAGGAAGCTGTCCAAATCTTTTTTTAACTCTGCTAAGCTAAACGCCTTTACCGCATTTTCTGGCAAAGAATCCAGAGCTGAATTACATGTTGAGTGAAGAAAGTTTTTCTCAGATTCATTTTAAATTTACTACATTGTAGCTTCATCGCATGCCCCCTAGTCCTAGTATTTTTGGAAAGAGTGAACAGACGTTTCACATCTACCCGTTCCACTCCACTCATTATTTTATAGACCTCTATCATATCTCCCCTCAGCTGCCTTTTCTCCAAGCTGAAGAGCCCTAGCCGCTTTAGCCTTGCCTCATAGGGAAGTCGTCCCATCCCCTTTATCATTTTCGTCGCTCTTCTCTGCACCTTTTCTAATTGCACTATATATTTTTTTAGATGCGGTGACTAGAATTGAACAGAAAAAGGTGGTATTTTGCTTCTGTGTACGAAAGAAGAGCAGGACCTGATGATGATTGTGTTTGATGGCACATTTCTATAGAGTCTATAGTTACATATTGTATCAAAATATTGAGCAAAGTGAGTTCTTGCTATAATAAACCTGTTGTGAAACGTTGGAGAGTGTTTGCATTATTTTATGGGGTTTTTTTGGAAGGTGGTGGAAGCCTGTGATGTTATTTTGCACAGTGGAGCATAAAAGTCAGGCTCCCTGTTATACTGAGGCTATTTTATCCTTCAGATCTGAATCCCCAGTGTGACACTATATTGGAGTGATGTGTTTGATAGTTTCTTTATTATTTTATGTTGCAATATTTCAGTTCTTGAATCAAATAGGCTTTTTTTTTTTAACTAAATCGGTGGCATTCATTTAGAAGAAATAATTCAGCCAATAGGTATCAGGTCTGTGGGTGCTTGGGCACCTCCAATATTTTAGAAAGAGAGAGAGAGATACCAATAGGGAGGAGAAGAATAGCTGACACTACAAAAAGGAAATGAGACTGGGTCACATAACTTGATTGGCATGACCATAGGCGGTCGGTGGCCCAACTGTTTGGGGAGGAGCTTAAATCCATAATTGTCTGATAACACACAGAAAAAATAAATAAATAAAAATAAAAGTCACAATTAATACCTTTTATTAAATTTAGATATTAGATATGTATCATATGTCAAAGAATAAAGTGGTTGCTCAAAGCATATTCTAAGCACAATCGCTCAACTGCAAAACACTATGCACAACTTTGTGCAAAAACACACTCTGAACCTTACTGTACCATAAATATTACACTGGGCAGAACCTAATACACCAATATACCACCCATACGGAAAATGCAGACTGTCAACAATATGAAACAAGGGATCATAATATATCACAATTCTTATGTAGAGCCACAAAACACCCTAATTCATGTTTAATGTGGGATAAAATGCCATAAATAAGTAAATAAATATAAACTTTTAATATTCCAAACACTATAATGAAAATAAAATGATCTTTCAAATACTTTTAAAAGGCAGGACGACAGGAAGGAAAGGAGGGCTGTTGTGAGAGAAGAGGGCAGGCAGGTGAGGGCTGGGGTTGAACTGGAACTTGGGTGCTTAAAAGAGGGGCAGGTGGCAGCTGGGGCGAGTCACTGGACATGGATGGGATGGGAGGGGAGGGGAGGGCAGGGGATAATTGCTGGACATGGAAAGGAGGGGAGGGGAAACGAAAAAATCACTGGACATGGATGGGAGGGAAGGGCACAGGAGAATCACTGGATATGGATGGGAGAGAAGGGGAGAGAGAAGAATTGCTGGATATGGATGGAGGAGAAGGCAGGGGAGAGAGGAGAATTGCTGAACATGGATCAATGGAGCGGAGGGCAGGAGAAATGCAGGACATGGATGGAGGAGAGGGAAGACAGGAAGGAGATGCACATGAAGAGCCAAAGCGCAAAGAAACAGGCGTACAGCTATAAGCGAAGACCAAAAGGCCCTTGAAAGGGAACAAGCCACTGCAAGGAAAAGGTCCAGGGTGGTGAATATGACTGACGAGAAAGAGGAAACAATAGAAAAAGAAATGCCGATTTGGAAAGGCAGAGAATTTAAAACATAATGGCGATTAGACAATAGCCTTACTAGGGCCCATTTCATTTTTCGCGAAATGGGCTTTTTTGCTTGAATATAATACATGTAAACCACTTTGTATCAGAAATGTGGTATATCAAATCCCATTACCCTTACTCCCCTGATGATGAAATATTGCTTAGAAGACTACCAGTGACCCACTTTCTGAGGTTCAAGACTTAGCTCATAAGTACATAAGTACATAAGTAATGCCATACTGGGAAAAGACCAAGGGTCCATCGAGCCCAGCATCCTGTCCACGACAGCGGCCAATCCAGGCCAAGGGCACCTGGCGAGCTTCCCAAACGTACAAAGCTCAAAAAGGCATCAGTGGAGCTTAGCATGAGGGCATTGGCTAACACTGGTTTAGGTTCCAGAGGAAAGAGCAAACCCTTCCCCCTCACCCTCCTCTTGACTATTTGTAAATCGGAGCAAGCTAAAGGCAGCATCAGAGATATGCTCTATACATCCACTGTCTTGGAGCTCAAACTATGCTTTTTTAAAAATAAGTTTCTGTACTGTGTAGGGCCAGTGTTAAACATGCTGGTAGCCAACACAGTCCACCAACAAGCTGTCTCTCTTTCAGATTTAGGCAGGTTTGAGGTCTCTTGTGCACGGGAGCTCAGTTCTGTTTGCACCCCGCTACCACTAAACCCTGCTGCTCTGGGGAGTGATAATCTTATAGCACACAGATTAGCTGGAAAGCTGGAGCCCCACCTCCACTCTTGTCCACCCCTAGTTTAACTAGAATCCCATGGATTAGCAGAGCTGAACAACATGTACAGCAAGATCCTGCAATGTGAGTGATTAAACCAGTTCATGACACAGACCAGTGCAGCATAAAAGCTGATTTATTTATCTGTGACATTTATATCCCACATAAATGTCACAGATATGGACAAGTTTGAGTTCAATGTGGCTTACAATAAACAGTATAGGATACATAACAAAGAATAATGTGTAAGAAAGTCATTTGTTGTAAGAATCCAATTTTGCAATAAAGTATCATAAACCTACTGGGATAGCTATGGATGTTTAACACTGAGAAAATGTATTATGAATGAGAAATTCTACATAAAGCAAAGAGAAAGTCAATGGTAAATAGAGTAATAACCAATTCAGTTAATAATTAATTGTTTGAGATATGGTTGTTCTTTGTGAAGGTTTGTTTGAATAGGAACGATTTGAGGATTTTGCAGAATCTAGTATATTCCTGTATATTTCTTATTTTGGGTGGAAAGGAGTTCCACCATTTGGCTCCAGGGTAAGTGAAGTCTGCAGAGTGGACAGTTTTGTAGATCACTTTTTTGCAATTTGGGAGGTGTGGTCTGAGATAGTTTCTTGCCTCATATTTAGGGTTTCTTTGAAGTAAGTTTATTAATGGTACCATATAGTCTGGAGCTGTGCCATTTGGGATCTGAAAGATAAAGGTACATAGTTTGAAGGTGATTTTCACTTCAATGGGAAGCCGGTGTAATTTGATTAGTAAAAGTTTGCTTATCCCGCAATCCAGTCAATCATACACTTATTCACGGAACTATGTACACCATATGTCTTTGTCTAACACTGCCCTTTAGCTTCCCATTGTCTCCTTCCAATGTTTCTATGTTGATGTCCCATTGTCATATTCCTAATTGATATTCGAATGTCTCACACAACTCTCCACAATGTAATCCATAACCAAGTTGTAACAAATGTATTTCTATTATTCATATCCTATTGTAAGCCACACTGAGCCCGCAAAAAGGTGGGAAAATGTGGGATACAAATGCAATAAATAAATAAACTATGTCAACCCCGTAGCGATTGTGTTATCAGGTGTCCAGTATTCTCCTAATTCTAGAAAAGCTGCACACCCAAATTTCTGAGTAGTGCTCAAATTTACATGCACAACTTATAGAATAAGGTCAGTTGCACACATAACTTAATAGATTCAGTAGATGTTAATTGGCCTTAACCAGTCATTGGTTATAATTGGTGTTAATTGTTGTCAGTGCTGCATGCACTTGCCTTTAATCAGTATTCTATAAATTGTGCGCTGGAATTGCAGAGCGCACAGCTCCATGGGGGGTGTGGACCTGGAAGGCTCAGGGGCATGTCAGGCAGTTAATGTGGGCCTCCCACTTAGCCATCTCTCTCCTCATCAATCTGTTCAAAACTCTGCTGCGTCACTCATTTTCCGCCGGTCGCTATGCTCACATTAGCCCCCTCCTTAAGTCACTTCACTGGCTCCCTATCCGTTTAAGCATTCAATTCAAACTTCACTTATTTACCTATAGTGCATTCACTCTGCAGCTCCCCAGTACCTCTCCACTCTTGTCTCTCTCCCTATGCCCCCCCCCCTCGAGTACTCCGTTCTGTAGATAAATCTCTCTTATCCGTCCCCTTTTCCTCTACTGCTAATTCCAGACTCCGTTCCTTTTATCTCGCTGCACCTCACACCTGGAATCGACTTCCAGAGCCTGTATGTCTAGCCCCGTCTTTGGCCGTTTTCAAGTCCAGGCTTAAAGCCCACCTCTTTACCACTGCCTTTGACTCCTAACCACTACTTACTTGCCCTGTACCCCACCTCTTTATTTCCCTTACTTCTTAATTGTTCTTTTTACCTGTCTTATCTAGATTGTAAGCTCTTTGAGCAGGGACTGTCTTTTTGTGTATGGTGTACAGCGCTTCGTATGCCTTGTAGCGCTATAGAAGTGATAAGTAGTAGTAAGTAGTAGTAGTAGTTGTACCCACAGAAAGGCAATATATCAAATCCGTGACCCCTTTACCCTTTCTTTATTCTAAAAGGTTACGCACGCAATTACTGCCTCATCGCTCTAACTTGGGTGTCAGCATTTACACCAGTTCAGCAATGTAAACCTGGAGCCAAACTTAGCCACGAGATCAGTGCTTAACCGCAGTTCTATGAAGGGTGATCACCCTGTATATAATCACGGTTCACGCCATTCGTTTCCCATGCTCATTTTTCATCGCCATTTATGGAATCCAGCTCTATATGTGTACATTTTCCTAAGCGTTGAAAAAATATGATAAGTAAAGGGGAAATGGGACTTGATATACCACCTTTCTGAGGTTTTTGCAACTACATTCAAAGCGGTTTACATATATTCAGGTACTTATTTTGTACCAGGGGCAATGGAGGGTTAAGTGACTTGCCCAGAGTCACAAGGAGCTGCAGTGGGAATTGAACTCAGTTCCCCAGGATCAAAGTCCACTCCTCCACTCTGGGAAAGTACACTTCAGTAATAAGATTCACCTTCCTGAATTATGAATGCCTTAATCTCTATTGATGGTGGTTTGTTTCTGCTTTACTGGCGTCATGGAACTGCTGTGAGCACTAATGAGATCTCTGGGCTATTTCTTTTAATCCATTGTGCATCTGGCCTCTCGCTCTCTCTCTCTCTGCAGAGTGTCTCTGTAACATTATCAGGCTGAAAAGTGTTCTACCATGGGGCACATAACCCCAGCGGTGACCGGCAGTTGGCATGCACTGTATGCTTACTGCCAAGTCAATGGGTGGGGGTAAGGTCTCAGCCCGAAAATGGACATGCGCTGGTTTTCATTTTGCCGAACGTCCATTAAAAGAAATCCCTCTTTTCCAGATGTGGTACAATAAGGGTCCAGCGTGTGCCAAGAACAGGCACCCAAGCTGCCACAGGTCAGTTTTTGGCGTGCCTTTGTCAAAGGGCCCCTGAGAGCCTGTTTTTGGCTACCAGCTTTTTGTTCTGTCTGTCTTGCCCCATGCCAGCATTATCTCTCCTTGTTCTCACACTGTCTCCTGGTCCTCTGCCCCTCTCTCCCAGAATGTGAACAGTTTGCAGTAGATACATGAAGTGCTAAGAAGAGAGGGACCGGATTCCTGCAGACTCTATAGAACATGATCATCATGTGATATTGATGGATCATCGTTACCTTTCACTTTAATATAGTAACATATAGTAGATGACGGCAGAAAAAGACCTGCACGGTCCCATCCAGTCTGCCCAACAAGATAACTCATATTTGCTGCTTTTTGTGTATACCCTACTTTGATTTGTACCTGTGCTCTTCAGGGCACAGACCGTATAAGTCTGCCCAGCACTATCCTCACCTCCCAACCACCAGCCCTGCCTCCCAACCACCGGCTCTGGCACAGACCGTACAAGTCTGCCCAGCACTATCCCCGCCTCCCAACCACCAGCCCTGCCTCCCAACCACCGGCTCTGGCACAGACCGTATAAGTCTGCCCAGCACTATCCCCGCCTCCCAACCACCGGCTCTGGCACAGACCGTACAAGTCTGCCCAGCACTATCCTTACCTCCCAACCACCAGCCCTGCCTCCCAACCACCGGCTCTGGCACAGACCTTATAAGTCTGCCCAGCACTATCCCCGCCTCCCAACCACCAGCCCTGCCTCCCAACCACCGGCTCTGGCACAGACCGTACAAGTCTGCCCAGCACTATCCTTACCTCCCAACCACCAGCCCTGCCTCCCAACCACCGGCTCTGGCACAGACCTTATAAGTCTGCCCAGCACTATCCCCGCCTCCCAACCACCAGCCCTGCCTCCCAACCACCGGCTCTGGCACAGACCGTATAAGTCTGCCCAGCACTATCCCCGCCTCCCAACCACCGGCTCTGGCACAGACCGTACAAGTCTGCCCAGCACTATCCTTACCTCCCAACCACCAGCCCTGCCTCCCAACCACCGGCTCTGGCACAGACCTTATAAGTCTGCCCAGCACTATCCCCGCCTCCCAACCACCAGCCCTGCCTCCCAACCACCGGCTCTGGCACAGACCTTATAAGTCTGCCCAGCACTATCCCCGCCTCCCAACCACCGGCTCTGGCACAGACCGTACAAGTCTGCCCAGCACTATCCTTACCTCCCAACCACCAGCCCTGCCTCCCAACCACCGGCTCTGGCACAGACCTTATAAGTCTGCCCAGCACTATCCCCGCCTCCCAACCACCAGCCCTGCCTCCCAACCACCGGCTCTGGCACAGACCGTATAAGTCTGCCCAGCACTATCCCCGCCTCCCAACCACCGGCTCTGGCACAGACCGTACAAGTCTGCCCAGCACTATCCTTACCTCCCAACCACCAGCCCTGCCTCCCAACCACCGGCTCTTGCACAGACCGTATAAGTCTGCCCAGCACTATCCCTGCCTCCCACAATACGTTTACTTGTTGCTTACACTAAATTTCTTTGTTGGTTTCTTTTTCACAACTGCTTGTGACTTAGAGATTGATTCACTATGGGATTTTCCATTCTCTGTTTACTAAACATAAAAAAACTTTGAGGATTCAGGCCAGAGGTCTGTTTTCCCTCCTTCAAACTCTTTCTTCCCCGACAGAAAAATAAATTGAATTGTGAGGCATAAACCCCTTAATGTTCTGGAGGGATTATGACTACAAAACACAAAAACCCCATCTGCAAAAATTAAATGAAACATGTATAAATTATAAATAGTAAAAACACATGCCTTCAATGTCCAATTCTAATCTATTTCATCCTATAAATAGTCAATACCAATCAGATACAGCCCAGGTCATTAACACATTACCGACATGCATGCGTTCCAGTCAACTGTAAGGCCTGGAGTCAAATAGGAAATACTGCTGCTCACTCACTACTACTACTATCCCCCTCACAGGAACTCCAAGTTCAAGATGATGAGGCATGGGCCTGTCCCCAAATATCTGAAAGGGTTGCTCCTGTTCATTTCACCTTACATAGTAACATAGTAGATGACGGCAGAAAAAGACCTGCACAGTCCATCCAGTCTGCCCAACAAGATAAACTCATATGTGCTACTTTTTGTGTATACCCTACTTTGATTTGTACCTGCCTTTTTCAGGGCACAGACCGTACAAGTCTGCCCAGCAGTATTTCCCGCCTCCCATCACCGGCTCTGGCACGGACCGTATAAATGTGCCCTCCACTATCCTCGCCTCCCAACCACCAATCTCTCTTCCCCCACCTGCTCCGCCACCCAATTTCATCTAAGCTTCTGAGGATCCATTCCTACTGCACAGGATTCCTTTATGCATATCCCACGCATGTTTGAATTCCGTTACCGTTTTCATCTCCACCACCTCCCGCGGGAGGGCATTCCAAGCATCCACCACCCTCTCCGTGAAAAAATACTTCCTGACATCTTTTTTGAGTCTGCCCCCCTTCAATCTCATTTCATATCCTCTCGTTCTACCGCCTTCCCATCTCTGGAAAATATTTTTTGCGGATTAATACCTTTCAAGTATTTGAACGTCTGTATCATATCACCCCTGTTCCTCCTTTCCTCCAGGGTATACATGTTCAGGTCAGCAAGTCTTTGTTCATACGTCTTGGAACGCAAATCCCATACCATTCTCATAGCTTTTCTTTGCACCGCTTCCATTTTTTTTAACATCCTTTGCAAGGTAAGGCCTCCAAAACTGAACACAATACTCCAGGTGGGGCCTCACCAACGACTTGTACAGGGGCATCAACACTTCCTTTCTTCTGCTGATCACACCTCTCTCTATACAGCCTAGCAACCTTCTCGCTACGGCCACCGCCTTGTCACACTGTTTCATCACCTTCAGATCCTCGGATACTATCACCCCAAGATCCCTCTCCCCCTCAGTACCTATCAGACTCTCACCGCCTAACACATAAGTCTCTCGTGGGTTTCTACTCCCTAAATGCATCACTTTGCATTTCTTCGCATTGAATTTTAATTGCCAAACCTTAGACCATTCTTCTAGCTTCCTCAGATCCCTTTTCATGCTTTCCACTCCCTCCCAGGTGTCCACTCTGTTGCAAATCTTAGTATCATCCGCAAATAAAAGGGGTAAAAGGGGCTATCAAGGAAGACAAAGACGTAGCAGAGAGACTGAATGAATTCTTTGCTTCGGTCTTCACCGAGGAAGATTTGGGTGGGATACCGGTGTCAGAAATGGTATTTCAAGCGGACGAGTCGGAGAAACTTACTGACTTCACGGTAAACCTGGAGAACGTAATGGGGCAGTTCGGCAAACTGAAGAGTAGCAAATCTCCTGGACCAGATGGTATTCATCCTAGAGTACTGATAGAACTGAAAAATGAGCTTGCGGAGCTACTGCTAGTGATATGCAACTTATCCTTAAAATCGAGCGTGGTACCGGAAGATTGGGGTGTGGCCAATATAACGCCCATTTTTTAAAAAGGCTCCAGGGGAGATCCGGGAAATTATAGACCGGTGAGTCTGACGTCGGTGCCGGGGAAAATGGTAGAGGCTATTATTAAAAATAAAATTACAGAGCACATCCGAGGACATGGATTACTGAGACCGAGTCAGCACGGCGTTTGTGTGGGGAAATCTTGCCTGACCAATTTACTTCAATTCTTTGAAGGAGTAAACAAACATGTGGACAAAGGGGAGCCAGTTGATATTGTGTATCTGGATTTTCAAAAGGCGTTTGACAAGGTACCTCATGAAAGGCTACAGAGGAAATTGGAGGGTCATGGGATAGGAGGAAATGTCCTATTGTGGATTAAAAACTGGTTGAAGGATAGGAAACAGAGAGTGGGGTTAAATGGGCATTATTCACAATGGAGAAGGGTAAGTTAGTGGGGTTCCTCAGGGGTCTGTGCTAGGACCGCTGCTTTTTAATATAGTTATAAATGATTTAGAGATGGGAGTAACTAGCGAGGTAATTAAATTTGCTGATGACACAAAGTTATTCAAAGTCGTTAACTCGCGACAGGATTGTGAAACATTACAAGAGGACCTTGCGAGACTGGGAGACTGGGCGGCTAAATGGCAGATGACGTTTAATGTGAGCAAGTGCAAGGTGATGCATGTGGGGAAAAAAGAACCCGAATTATAGCTACGTCATGCAAGGTTCCACGTTAGGAGTTACGGACCAAAAAAGGGATCTGGGTGTCGTCGTCGATAATACACTGAAACCTTCTGCTCAGTGTGCTGCTGCGGCTAGGAAAGCGAATAGAATGTTCGGTATTATTAGGAAAGGTATGGAAAACAGGTGTGAGAATGTTATAATGCCATTGTATCGCTCCATGGTGCGACCGCACCTTGAGTATTGTGTTCAATTCTGGTCGCTGCATCTCAAGAAAGATATAGTAGAATTGGAAAAGGTGCAGCGAAGGGCGACTAAAATGATAGCGGGGATGGGACGACTTCCCTATGAAGAAAGACTAAGGAGGCTAGGGCTATTCAGCTTGGAGAAGAAACGGCTGAGGGGAGACATGATAGAGGTATATAAAATAATGAGTGGAGTGGAACAGGTGGATTTGAAGCGTCTGTTCACGCTTTCCAAAAATACTAGGACTAGGGGGCATGCGATGAAACTACAGTGTAGTAAATTTAAAACAAATCGGAGAAAATGTTTCTTCATCCAACGTGTAATTAAACTCTGGAATTCGTTGCCGGAGAACGTGGTGAAGGCGGTTAGCTTAGCAGAGTTTAAAAAGGGGTTGGACGGTTTCCTAAAGGACAAGTCCATAAACCGCTACTAAACGGACTTGGAAAAATCCAAAATTCCAGGAATAACATGTATAGAATGTTTGTACATTTGGGAAGCTTGCCAGGTGCCCTTGGCCTGGATTGGCCGCTGTCGTGGACAGGATGCTGGGCTCGATGGACCCTTGCTCTTTTCCCAGTATGGCATTACTTATGTACTTATGTAAATAGGCAAAATTTACCTTCTAACCCTTCGGCAATGTCACTCACAAATATATTGAACAGAATCGGCCCCAGCACCTATCCCTGAGGCACTCCACTACTCACCTTTCCCTCCTCCGAGCGAACTCCATTTACCACCACCCTCTGTCGTCTGTCCGTCAACCAGTTCCTAATCCAGTTCACCACTTCGGGACCTATCTTCAGCCCATCTAGTTTATTTAAGAGCCTCCTGTGAGGAACCGTGTCAAAAGCTTTGCTAAAATCTAAGTAGATTACGTCTATAGCACGTCGATGATTCAATTCTCCAGTTACCCAATCAAAGAATTCAATGAGATTCGTTTGGCACGATTTCCCTCTGGTAAAACCATGTTGTCTCGGATCTTGCAGCTTGTTGGCTTCTAGGAAATTCACTATCCTTTCTTTCAGCATGGCTTCCATTACTTTTCCAATAACCGAAGTGAGGCTTACCGGCCTGTAGTTTCCAGCTTCTTCCCTATCACCACTTTTGTGAAGAGGTAACACCTCCGCCGTTCTCCAGTCCCTCGGAACCTCTCCCATCTCCAAGGATTTATTAAACAAATCTTTAAGAGGACCCGCCAGGACCTCTCTGAGCTCCCTCAATATTCTGGGGTGGATCCCATCCGGTCCCATGGCTTTGTCCACCTTTAGCTTTCCAAGTTGTTGATACACACTCTCTTCCGTGAACGGTGCTATATCCATTCCATTCTCAGGTGTACTTTTGCCAGTCCTTCTCGGTCCTTCTCCAGGATTTTCTTCAGTGAAAACAGAACAAAAGTATCTATTTAGCAAATTGGCTTTTTCTTCATCAATATCTACATAGCGGTTCGCTGTATCAATTCCCTTTTTAGTCATTCTTCTTTCACTAATATACCTGAAGAAATTTTTGTCGCCCCTCTTTACATTTCTAGCCATTTGTTCTTCCGCTTGCGCCTTCGCCAGACGTACCTCTCTCTTGGCTTCTTTCAGTTTCATCCGGTATTCCTCCCCGTGTTCCTCTTCTTGAGATTTTCTATATTTCTGGAACGCCAACTCTTTAGCCTTTATTTTCTCAGCCACTTGCTTGGAGAACCATATCGGTTTCCTTTTCCTCTTGCTTTTATTTACTCTCCTTACATAAAGGTCTGTGGCCCTATTTATTACTTCTTTCAGCCTGGACCACAGACCTTCCACTTCATGTTCGTCCTCCCAGCCCATCATCTCCTTCCTCAGGTATTCCCCCATTTTACTAAAGTCAGCACGCTTGAAATCCAGGACTTTGAGTTTAGAGTGGCTGCCCTCCACTTCAGCTGTTATATCAAACCAAATCGTTTGATGGTCACTGCTTCCCAGGTGTGCACACACTCGCACATTTGACACACTATCCCCATTTGTGAGCACCAGATCCAGCATCGCTCCCTCCCTCATGGGTTCCGTCACCATCTGTCTGAGCAGAGCACTTTGGAAAGCATCCACGATCTCTCTACTTCTTTCCGATTTGGCAGAAGGAACCTTCCAATCTACATCCGGCAGATTGAAATCTCCCATCAACAGAACCTCTTTTTTCTTTCCTAATTTTTGAATATCTGCAATCAGATCTTTATCTAGTTCCTCTAATTGTGTGGGGGGTCTGTAGACAACACCCACGTGGACAGAAGTTCTATCCTCTCTTTTTAAGGTGATCCATATCACTTCTTCTTTTCCCCAGGTCCCTGTCATTTCAGTCGCCATGATATCATTCCTCACATACAGAGCTACTCCTCCACCTTTACGATCCTCTCTATCCTTCCTAAATAGATTATAGCCTGGTATGCTTGCATCCCATTTGTGGGAACTGTTGAGCCATGTCTCTGTGATTGCAACAACATCTAAGTCTGCCTCCAACATCAAGGCTTGAAGGTCATGAACTTTATTGCTTAGACTACGAGCATTTGTGGCCATTGCTTTCCACCTATATTTCTTGGTATGAGTTTTAACATTAGTGATTTGGGGGTGTCTTTTCACTTTGGGTACCTTCATGTCTTTTTGTTCCAACTTTATTGCTTTTTCCTCTGCTTCAGTTCTATTTTCAGGAGCATTACAGTGCTGTAATGGAGCAAAATAATTCTTTAGTGGCAACACTTGTGCGGGTGGATGCTTCTGTGTCACATGACGAAGTCTGCCTGAGCCTACTGTGAACCATCTGTTCTTATGTGGTTTTATTCTTTGAGGAAGTGGTGAGAAGCTATTTCTCTGTGCAGTCCTAGAAACTGCTTTAATTGTATCCAAGCCTTTCCACTCATAGCAGGCCTTTCTTGCTATGAGTGGAAAACATGGTTACTAGTCACAGTTTCTCCTAATGGCTTATCGTGTGGGAGGGAGGCGGCCACTCCCAGAGACACAGGCTAAGGCTGATTAGAGTGAAGAGAGACTGCTGTAGATTGCAGGAACACACCCCATCTTGCTATTCCTTCCCCATCACTTCTGTACAGTGAGGGCTGCCTGTACTGTACAAGCACAGAAGGTAACATGGGTTGCAGTAGTTTTGGATTATTATTGGAGAAGTGACCTGTCGACTGCTGCGAGTGTCTCTCCAAGGGTAATTCTTTTGTCCTAAAGAATAACAGCCCGGGCCCGATATTTAAATGAGGTTATGCTTCTAAATTGGCCTCTTTAAACATTTACCTGGGCCAAGTGCCTAAACTGTACTAAAAATTGGGTGGCAAGAGGGGCAGATTTAAGGTGGGGAAAACAACTTCAAACCTGCCAAATTACCCAGTTCCAGGAAGGAGACTTTGTGGTCTGTCCTGGTTCCAAACTTACTTCCCAGAGCAGTATGGGATTTGTAGTTCCTGATTCTACCCATTGATCAATGCTACAGGTCCCATAATGCACCAGGATGAGGCTGGCAGAAATCCAGGACTGGTCTTAAATCTCCCACCTGATGCTGGGTAACTTGGAAGCTCTGCACTAGCTTCTTAAACGAAGGCAAATGAATGGCAAGCCTAAATTTATAAAGCATAACTTTAAGCCTCTCCTAGAAGTGAATTTTCAACCGATAGGCTCCAGAAAAAAGGAGAAAGGTCAATAAACAGGGTGACTAGATAGTTCCATTCTTAGAGGGATAAACTGGAGTAAGGGCAAAGTTTTGGGTCTTTGGGACTCTGACACCTGTGACAAGTGTGGACTAGGTAGGGGGTTCCTTGGTACATCATTTTTTAGAATGCAGAACACTATATTTCTTGGTATGAGTTTTAACATTAGTGATTTGGGGGTGTCTTTTCACTTTGGGTACCTTCATGTCTTTTTGTTCCAACTTTATTGCTTTTTCCTCTGCTTCAGTTCTATTTTCTGGAGCATTACAGTGCTGTAATGGAGCAAAATAATTCTTTAGTGGCAACACTTGTGCGGGTGGATGCTTCTGTGTCACATGACGAAGTCTGCCTGAGCCTACTGTGAACCATCTGTTCTTATGTGGTTTTATTCTTTGAGGAAGTGGTGAGAAGCTATTTCTCTGTGCAGTCCTAGAAACTGCTTTAATTGTATCCAAGCCTTTCCACTCATAGCAGGCCTTTCTTGCTATGAGTGGAAAACATGGTTACTAGTCACAGTTTCTCCTAATGGCTTATCGTGTGGGAGGGAGGCGGCCACTCCCAGAGACACAGGCTAAGGCTGATTAGAGTGAAGAGAGACTGCTGTAGATTGCAGGAACACACCCCATCTTGCTATTCCTTCCCCATCACTTCTGTACAGTGAGGGCTGCCTGTACTGTACAAGCACAGAAGGTAACATGGGTTGCAGTAGTTTTGGATTATTATTGGAGAAGTGACCTGTCGACTGCTGCGAGTGTCTCTCCAAGGGTAATTCTTTTGTCCTAAAGAATAACAGCCCGGGCCCGATATTTAAATGAGGTTATGCTTCTAAATTGGCCTCTTTAAACATTTACCTGGGCCAAGTGCCTAAACTGTACTAAAAATTGGGTGGCAAGAGGGGCAGATTTAAGGTGGGGAAAACAACTTCAAACCTGCCAAATTACCCAGTTCCAGGAAGGAGACTTTGTGGTCTGTCCTGGTTCCAAACTTACTTCCCAGAGCAGTATGGGATTTGTAGTTCCTGATTCTACCCATTGATCAATGCTACAGGTCCCATAATGCACCAGGATGAGGCTGGCAGAAATCCAGGACTGGTCTTAAATCTCCCACCTGATGCTGGGTAACTTGGAAGCTCTGCACTAGCTTCTTAAACGAAGGCAAATGAATGGCAAGCCTAAATTTATAAAGCATAACTTTAAGCCTCTCCTAGAAGTGAATTTTCAACCGATAGGCTCCAGAAAAAAGGAGAAAGGTCAATAAACAGGGTGACCAGATAGTTCCATTCTTAGAGGGATAAACTGGAGTAAGGGCAAAGTTTTGGGTCTTTGGGACTCTGACACCTGTGACAAGTGTGGACTAGGTAGGGGGTTCCTTGGTACATCATTTTTTAGAATGCAGAACACTTCAGACATTCTGGTCGGCCGTTCTTGCTGTATTAGACAAAACCTTGGGTGACTCTTATGAATGGTCATACGGGATTTTACTTTTGGGTTCTGACACTGACTTGCTTAGACGAGGGCTTTCTGATAACAAATGTAAAATTTGTACTGTTAGCTTTGATATGGCTAAGAAAGTAATTTTGCAGCACTGGACTGGGCAGACATCCCCACCTCTGGAACAATAGTACAAATGGTATGAAGCAGATGGCTGACTGGGAGGATTGACGGTTAACTACTCTGGCTCACTGGGCATCTCGAGAATATAGAGATTTATGGAAGAACTGTTTCTGGTGGTTGTCCAGTGAATCCTGTACCTCTGCCACATTCGCTTCTGTTTCTGTACTAGCTTTGTAATACCTGGGCACGGGAGGGGGGAAGAGGGAGGGTAGAAAAAGGGTTGCATGAATATGCGTGGAAGGGGAAATAAAAAGGAAAGTGGCTCAGCAAGGCCTGGTTGTATCAGGGAGTCCTGCAGTTTGTATGCAGCTTTTGTCATAACATTTTTCTACTTTGACAACGTTTGCAATGATGTGTATGCCTTGTGTTGCGTTACTTGTTAATAAAAAGATTTTTTAAAAATGGATAAACTAATCCAATCCTGGCTTTACCAAAGTGCATGCAGGGAGATGTAGTCCTAGTTTTCTTAAAATAGTGTATCTTAAGCCTGTTCTTGAGTAGCCCCCTAGTCAATCTGGTTTCTAGGATAGCCACACTGAATATGCAAGAGATTGCAGTGGAGGCAATGCATGCAAATCTATCTCATGCATATTCATTGTGCTCATCCTGAAAACCAGACTTGCTGGGGAGGGGAAACTGCTGGATCAGCTTGGGATAAACTGCTTCGAAGAACTAATTTAGAAAATCACAACTCCATGCATGTAATACCCTACAGGGACAAGCTATCGCCCTGGACATGGATCTGCATGAAAGGTAGGTTGAGGAGAAACAATGAGAAGGGAAGGAAAGAGCACTCCTTGAGTGGGAGGAGCAAAGTTATAGAGGGAGAGAAGACAGGAAGAGAGAGCTCTCTATCTATAGGGAAGGGTGAGAACTGTAAAGAAGGAAAAGAAGACAAAGAATATTATAATGCTTCTGAATCGCTCCATGGTGCGACCACACCTCTGGTCACCATATCTTAAAAAAGAATTAGAAAAGGTTCAAAGGAGGCCAATCAAAATGATTAAGGGGATAGAACTCCTCTCATATAAGGAAAGGCTAAAGAGGTTAGGACTCTCCAGCTTGGAAAAGAGACGGCTTAGGGAGGATACGATAGAGGTCTACAAAATACTTAGTGGTGTAGGACAGGTAAATGTAAATCGATTTTTACTCTTTCCAAAAGATTAGGGAACACTCAAGGAAGTTACATGGAAATACTTTTAAAACGAACAGGAGGCAATATTTTTTTCACTGAACAAATAGTTAAGCTCTGGAACTCGTTGCCAGAGGATGTGATATCAGCAGTTAGCATATCTGGGTTTAAAAAAGGTTTGGAAAAGTCCATAGTCGGCTATTGAGATAGTCATGGGAAAGTCATTGCTTATTCCTGGGATCATTAGCTTGAATCTTGCTGCTATTTGGGATCTCTGCAAAGTCAGGCACAGCTCCTTGTGACTCTGGGCAAGTCACTTAACCCTCCATTGCCCCATGTAAGCCGCATTGAGCCTGCCATGAGTGGGAAAGCGCGGGGTACAAATGTAACTAAAATAAAATAAAAATAAATTCTGTCAGGTACTTGTGACCTACATTGGCCACTGCTAGAAGCAGGATATTGGGCAAGATGGACCATTGGTCTGACCCAATATGGCTGTTATGTTTTCTTCCAAGGAGGTTTAATAGGAGATAAAGTGATGTCAGAATGCTGAAATCAATTAGGTCAGTCTAAGTTTCCCTTTCCCAGTGCAGCCGTCATCCCCGTCCACGCAAATCAAGCAAACCTATGAGCTTGTCATTCTTTATTGTTGGTGGCATTTTTATTTAATCTCACTTATGTTTTTAAACATGCCAGCTTGTGCAGTATACAGATGTAAGCAGAGGAAGTATAACAGAATAACTTTTCATAGGTAGAGTAGTAATCCTATATAATAAAACCCACCTCCAACATTCTGAAGCTGACTGCGTGGACATAAACTTTGAGTCATTCGTGCTCTCTGCCTGATGAAATGACGTTGGAACTTCCTGGTGCGTCACCAGCAACAATAACCAACCAGCACAAAGCAACACGCCCCAAACAGCGTGTCCCAATGTCAACGGAACACAACCGCTGACTCGCCGACAAGTACAGTGCTGAGCCGGTAAAGCACAGGACAACTCCCAAACACACTCAAAAATGCCCCCCCCCCCCCGGTGCTATGACACTCGCACCTCCAGAAACTTGACATTTCGTCCATTAGATTGTAAGCTCCTTTGAGCAGGGACTGTCCTTTTTTGTCAATCTGTACAGCGCTGCGTAACCCTAGTAGCGCTCTAGAAATGTTAAGTAGTAGTAGAAATGGCATTGGACCACATCCCCCGGGAACAACCACCATCATCCGCCATCTAATGTCAGACTCCGGACCTCCCCCACCAAAACACATCGACGGAGATATGAAAAAAAAAACCCCAGCAAAATCAATATCACAAGCCGCTCCACCCCTCAACTAACACAGACCGCACTCCAAACACCCCCACATTACACACACCCACGGACTCCCCCTCACTGACAGACACAAACACACAATACATCCCCCCTCCATCCCCCAAAAAGAAAACACGCAAAACCACCTCCAAAAAAACTCCCCTCTAAGTTCAAAAACAAATCCTACTCCTTTGACAGCACAACACACACACACACAAAAAAAAAACCACACACACACAGCAAAAACATGGACAACCCACTCCACCCCTCAGCAAAGGCTGACCCCCCTACAACCACCCTCACATTTCACCAACCCAAAGACCCCCCCTCAAACCCCCCTGACAGACAAAAACACACACTCACAATACAACAGAAACACACACATTCCACTGCTAACACCCTGCAACAATAACCACCCTCAAAGCCACACACCAATCCATCCCACTTTGCTAGCACGGCACATCCCCCAACACCCCCCCCCAAAAAAAAAAACCCACAGACACTCACCAACAACCTCCACACACACCCCCACCCTCCCTCCCTCCCCCCCCACACAAACTAACTCTGTGACACAGACACACACAATGCAGCTCTGTGACACACATGATCTTTCTGAAGCACCCCTCCCCCACAAAACCACAGAACATGCACAAGGATACATGCACACTCAATCACTCTCTCTCTCTCACTCTATATCATCCCTGCAACAATAACCACCCTCAAAGCCACACACCACTCCATCCCACTTTGCCAGCACGGCACATCCCCCAACCCCCCAAAACAAAAAAACAAAAAAACAAACCACAGATACTCACCAACGACCTCCACACACCCCACCCTGCCTCCCCTGCCCCCCCTCCAGCCACCCAGCGATTCTCCTGTATCCCCTGCCCCCCCCCCCCCCGCGAGCCATGCAGCGATTCTCCTCTCTCCCCTGCCCCCCTTCAGCCACCCAGCGATTATGCTCTCTCCCTTGCCCCCCCCCCCTCCAGCCACCCAGTGATTGTCCTGTGTCCCCTCGGTCTCACAGAGGCATACTCTCTCACACTCTGTCTCACACACAGAGTATCTGTGTGAAACACACTCTATCTCTCACAGTCACTGTGTCTAACATACGCACTCGCACACACTCTCATTCAAACACACACACTCTCTCTCTCTCACAGACACACTCACACCCAGACTCACTCTCTCTCTGTCACACACACACACTCGCACATTCACTCTCTCTCTTACACAGTCACTCTCACACACACTCTCTCAAACATGCACACACTCCGAGGAAAACCTTGCTAGCGCCCGTTTCATTTGTGTCAGAAACGGGCCTTATTTACTAGTTTGTTATAAATCTTAATTTGTGTGTCATTGGGAGGGGCTGGTTACAGGGACACCTTAGCACATGTTAAATTAGTGCAGAGATTTTTCTTCTCCAGATAATGGGGCCACTAAAACAGACATCATGTTATGAGAATCAGGTGCTCAACATTCAGAGTTTCTGTCTATTTATTATTTATGACATTCATATTCCACATTTAACGTGTATTAGGATGAAACCAGGGAGCATTTGAAAGCTTTTTTTCCTCTCTCTCCTGTGCTTAGATCAAAAGGAAAAGATGGTTTATGGGAACTTGCTCCTTCTGTTTTAAAGAATGCAGTAGTATATCATAAAAATAATATTGTTTATTACTATTATTTACTACTGGTTGATATACAGCAGAAGTTAACCAAGTCAACGTCATACTTTGTAATATAATCTTTAATAGCATTTTCTCAGTTATTACCCAAATACAAATACAATTATAACCTGGTCCTGGAGTTTCCCAAGGCAGTCAGGTTTGTCAGGATATTGACAATGAATATTCATGAGAGAGATTTGCATACAGTGGAGGCAGTGCTGGTTATGAAATGCTTTTGAGTCCTACTGATCTGTACATCTGTTGTGTTATTGTGGCAGGTGGAATCAGTCAGGTGGGCTTATAGGGAGCGGAAGGGTTTTTGAGGTAAAAGTAAAAGTTTGTATTGTGCCATGTTGGATGGTTTACTGTTTTTTCTTGTTCTGTATGAAGTTTACCCAACCACCATATTTTGCTTTTAATAAAGATAATTAAAACATAAAAAATAAGTTTTGGATGTTACTGAATTCTATTATTCTGTCTCACTGTATTTCTAGTTTTGGTACAGTATAAGCCATCACAAGAACAAAATATGAGAAAACAAATGGACTGCATTAGGGGCTTATAGCCCATTTAGTTATGTTTCAACAAATGAGAGATCTGTTGGACACAAAACATTTGTATTATTTTGATTTGTAAATCACATGTCCCTGAAACATGCTCAAACAACAGAATAATCCATTTGTGTATATAAATGGTAAACTTCTACAAAACAGATGAAGATGTGATTCCATGTGCCCCAATGAAAGGAGAATTTAATTCTACTTCCATTTAATTTAAATATATTCCATCATCTTTATAAACATCAGGCTTCCCAAGGCAGATTACAACAAACATTTAAAGATGAACCCATCAGGAAACAGGATAGCTTCACTGAAATTTGGCCATCTGTATTGTATACAGTGTATTTATTTAGTTTTTAGTGTAGAAAAACGAGCACAAAATACAGAGTTTAAAATTGCTGTTTCTACCAGCTATAATCATTTTTTAAGCTTATAATGTGGATGCAGCAGCTCATAGGTTTGCTTGCTTTGTTTTGAGTAAACGGGGATGACGGCTGCTGGGAAGGGGAAACTCAGACTCATCTAACTGACTTCCTTGCTTACAATGGACACAGAGGGAAAGAGGAAGAAAATAAGAGGAAATCAGAAATTAAACAGAAAGAGAATGTAAAATAGGAGAACTAGAGATATGCAAGATAAGAGCAAGTTTGGGAAATATGTAAAATCTCATAGGATTGACCGATACCAAAACTTAAATGCAAATCAATAAAGAGATTTAAACAGAAAACATAGATGCAAATATTAAGCCTATTTCTGTACAATAATTTTACTAGGGAAATTCCTGGGTCCTTTGAAGACAGGGCTTCTCGAACACCTAGACATGTAATTTTAATGTTTTATAAAATGTTAATGTTCAACACCCATAATCAAGCAAATTTCATTTACCCAATGCCTTGAGATATTTATGGGCTACATCCTGTAAACATTGGAACATTCCATTTGTTGGAAGCATCTGACTAAACCATGGGGTTTGTAAGAGATTTGTCGCTTTTTTGCACCGCAATGAAGTGTTTGCAAAGTGCTCCTGTCCTGTAATTTATATTGGAGTTAGGTTCAGCAACTTTCTCCCCTGCCTGGAATTGCTCTGCCTGTCGGAGGAAAAGGCCCATTTAACTCCAGACTTCTCTAGGGTCTGTGGCTGGCTGCTGTCTGAATCCTGGGTAGCAAGTAAAGCCCTTGCCTTTCTGCGACCTACATTCAGCACTCAATCTACCAAGGGGTTCATCTCCCTCCCTAGGCAGTCCAACAATATTACATCAGCCTAAGGCCCATCCATTTTTCCACTGTCTCTGATTCTGTCCTAATAGTGCTTGAGACCCTTCTGACATTTTTTCTCTCTCTCTCTCTCCTTACTGTCAGCATGAAAGATATGAAACTGTTTATACAGTTTATTTAACTTGCTATACTGGTCAACAAAGCCTACTACTACTTACCACTTCTATAGCGCTACAAGGCATATGCAGCGCTGTATACCATACATGAAAAGCCAGTCCCTGCTCAAAGAGCTGACAATCTAAATAGGACAGGCAAACAGACAGAACAACTAAGAGGTAAGGGAATTAAAGAGGTGGGGATAAAAAAAGGTACAGGGCAAGTGAGAAATGGTTAGGAGTCAAAAGCAGTGTACCTCGTTGAAGGAAATATGATTAATGCATCTCAGGGTTGAATACTAGGAAAGTTCACAGGAAAATATGAGAAAAACAATTCTTTGCAGAGAGGTGTTAAAAGCGTGAAATAAATCTAACTAGCAGAAGTCATGAAAACCTCGTGTGAAATTTACTTGCAAGCAGAGGATGAGTGAAAAAGATCAGGGGATGGGTGTTCACTTAAGCATGGAAACATATAGGCTTATTTATCAGACAAAACTAACATAGACAAGGAGCCATCTCCAATGGGTAATCGAACTCCTTTGCATAGAGATTTGCGGAGGCTAAGTCTTCCCGGCTCCAACTCTGACTGGCACCACTGCTTTTTACCTTGCCAGCCAGAGGAATCCAAACTATAGTGTTGATGGAGGTGTACTTTGTACTTAGCAGCACTGAAACTGCTTGGCTCAGGCCTTCATAAGTACAAAGAACACCTCCATCAACATCCCGTGATTAGAGACTCTGGAGGCGTGGCACGAAAAGCACAAACAATAGCTACATGATGGAAGGTTCCACATTAGAAGTCACCTGGGCGGTGACTCCTAATGTTCAATCAGAAACTCGATAAACACTCCTTGTGTACCCTAACATATGCCTATATCATAACACGTCTTGATTATTGCAATATCATTTATGTATGTTTCACCAAGGTCAACGTAAAACGTCTACAAACGATTCAAAACATGGCTGCCTGCATTATCTGTCGGGCCTCAAAATATGACAGGATCACACCCCTCTACCACCATTTCACTGGCTTCCGGTTGAAGTCAGAATAAAATTTAAGATCCTCATTCTGACATATAAAGCATTACACTTATCAACTCCATCATATTTAGCAAATCTCACTATACCATACTCACCAACACGTACACTTCGGTCCCTTACAGATAATAGATTAGTAATTCCGTCACCCTTGAGGGCTAAATGGGAATCTACGCGGGCGTCAGCTTTCTTTTTCTTATCCTCCTCACTTTGGAACTGCCTCCCAAAAGTAATTAGATTAGAAGAATCATATACCCGCTTCCGTAAAGCCTTAAAAATGTATTTTTTCCAGAGTACATTTCAAAACATCGTATGATAAAGGGAAAAAAACAGACATGATGGACTTGATTACTTTATTTTTTGTCTATTAGGTTGTAAGCTCTTTGAGCAGGGACTGTCTTTCTTCTATGTTTGTGCAGCGCTGCGTACGCCTTGTAGCGCTATAGAAATGCTAAATAGTAGTAGTAGTAGTAGTACTTGCTATTCAATTATGCAGCATTATAACCTTGTTTTTTAGTATGAATGGTATTCTGTTTTGTCCACTCACTTCTTTAGTATGGATGTTTCTGTTTTGCTGTGCTTTTCTATCATTACTGGATTTCTTAGTTTGTTTGTTGTGTTCTAAATGTATATTTTTACAATGTAAACCGTTCTGTTTTGCAAATGCAATAAGTAACGGTATAGTAAATAAATAAACGATAAACAATACATCATGCTCAGTGTGCAACAGTAGCTAAAAAAGCAAAGAGAGCATTAGGAATTGTTAGGAAGGGAATTTGAGGTCTAAGGAAGCACTTATAATTTTTCTTATTACTTATTTCTTTAACGTTTGTATTATGCTGTTTTTCTGTAACAAGTGATATGCTTGTAAGAAATTGGTAAATCTTATAAATAAATAAATAAATAAAAAGGAATTGTTAGGAAGGGAATGGAGACAAAACTGAGAATATTATAATACCTTTGTATTGGTCCATGTGTGCAATTTTGGTCACCGCATCTCAAAAGAAGATATAACAGAATTAGAAAACGTACAGAGAAGGGTGACAACAATGATAATGGGGATGGAACGATTTCCTTATGAGGAAAAGCTGAAGTGTCTAGGGCTCTTCAGCTTGGAGAAGAGACGGCTGAGGGGAGATATGATAGAGGTCTATAAAATAATGAGTGGAGTGGAACGGGTAGATGTGAATCACTTGTTGCTCTTTCCAAAAATACAAAGACTATGGGACAGGCAATGAAGCTACTAAGTAGTAAATTTAAAACAAATTGGAGAAAATATTTTTTCATTTCACATGTAATAAAACTCTTGAATTCATGGCCAGAGAATGTGGTAAAAGCAATTAGGGTTTTTAAAAAATTTGGAAAAGTTCTTAAAAGAAAAGACCATAAGTCACTATTAAGAAGAACTTGGGAAAACCCACTACTTTATCCTGGGATAAGCAGCATAAAATCTGTTTTACTATTTTGGGGTCTTGCCAGGTTCTTGACCTGGATTGGCTACTGTTGGAAACAAGATACTGGGCTTGAAGGCCCTTCGGTACATCCCAGTATAGTGATGCTTACGTATTTATATAACAGTCAATTTCAACATTAAGTTGAAGTTCTAGAAAAAGAGTTCAGCAGGGAAGATGTATGAATAGAGGGCAAGCTCATGTTTGTGCATTATGTCGCCATCTAGATGTTGTGTTGAAAATTGCATCTGCGGATTTTTTAAAACCCCATTTACAAAGCCGCGTTAGCGGCTGTTTGTACAGTAATGCTGTCACAGCCCATTCACTCTGTCAATATTGCTGTGTGGCTCTGTAAAGAAGGGTTAGTTATTTGGTTTGACTGGTTAGATTTGCCTATATAGCAGAAAAATCCAAGCCATTTACAAAATGTATAAACCTTAGGGTAGGGGAATCAGAAGTTTCAAGTCCACGATAAAGAGGGAAACTATTCCAGAGGGTGGGAGCAACCACACTGAAGCACGAAGTCCTGAGGGTATCTAAATTAACTTGATGAGAAGTAGGAATAATAATAAAAAAAAAACAACAATGACCCACTGTAGAGGCAAACAAGTATCTATGAAAATGAGCCACTTAACACTCCAGAAAGGAAAAAGCCTCAAGGATCTCAAGACTTACTAGAGAGCTACAAGTGATCAAAATGACCTATATAGTGATAAGTACATAAGTATTGCCATACTGGGAAAGACCAAAGGTCCATCGAGCCCAGCATCCTGTTTCCAACAGTGGCTAATGCAGGTCAGAAATACTCGGCAAGATCCCCAAAATGTACAAAACATTTTATACTGCTTATCCCAGAAATAGTGGATTTTCCCCAAGTCCATTTAACAATGGTCTATGGACTTTTCCTTTAGGAAGCCGTCCAAACCCTTTTTAAACTCCGCTAAGCTAACCGCCTTTACCATATTCTCTGGAAACGAATTCCAGAGTTTAATTCCAGAGATCATATGATTTGTTCCTCATCATTGGCTTAAAAAAAAACCCTGAGGATTGCTTCTAGTGGAACACGAGACCTCATGACATGACTGCATTAAGCTAAGTTCTTTATGCCCAAATTTTTGAACTGAATATGTTTTTGGAAAGTTTGTAACATTCAATATCTGACCTTTTAGGGAGGTGTGTTTGCACGCCTTTTTATGATTTTTTTGAAGCAGAACTATTGAACAACATAGGAAAGTTTTATCATATTGATCGCTATATAAGTCTTTTGATCCCTTGTAGCTCTCTAGACTAGTAAGTCTCGAGATCCTGAGGATTTTTCCTTCCTGGAGTGTTAAAAGTGCTTCATTCTCACAGATACTTGTTTGCCTCTATAGTGGGTCATTGTTGTTTTTTGAGATTATTGCTCTAATTGATTCCACATCCACTTCGTAGATGAAAAGTAGGAATAGCCAGGAGACACTGTGTTGAAGAGTGGAGAGGCTTCAGAGGGGACTAAGGCAAGTAAGCTTGCCAGGATGGAGAGAAGACCAGAAGATTGGAGTTGATGGAAAGGACAAGTATCTTTATAAGGAGCTAATGGTGGAAAAAAACAAAAGTATTTAAAGCCTCAGAAATAATAACATCTGTAAGGTGATATGTGAAGTACAACTGGGTCTCTCTGGTCCCTTCAGAGGCTCATTTACCTTCTAAACATTTTGAAACTATTACATTTTCTTAGGTCATTTCTAACCATTTCTTTTAACAAGTTACCTTCATTAGAAACTCATTTGGGGCTAATTCTATAAAGCAATCATGTTTGGTGCAATCACTGGCTTCACTATTCAGTGATGTAGCTCGACAGGATTCTTTTGCTTATACTTATATTTAGTTTGGTATGTTCTGGCGCTTTTCTTTACTTAATCACAAGGCTTTAAGAATATAATATCTATCCCTTGACATCAGACTTGCTGAGTCAAACTTCAATCATTTACCATGAATAATGGCAGAAAACAAGTGTTTCTTACAGGCAAGTTATGTTAGACCAATATGAAATTATTCATCCCCTTCAAAGATTTTTGTCTTCAAAACAATACTGATAATGAGCATGCTAATATAGCTTTGGGTGATCTTTTACTAAGGTGTGCTAGCATTTACGCAAGGAAAGTAAACAAAACAAGAGAAATAGGAAGCCTATATGGTTCTCCAAACAAGTAGCTGAAAAATAAGAGAAAAGAGGCTTTGTTCAAGAAATACAAAAGAACAGCAACGAGAATCACGGAAAGATTATCGGATTAACCTTAAAGCAGTGAAGAGGGAAATATGACTAGCGAAAGAACAAGTGAAAGAAACATGTATAAAAACGTGAACAGAGGATTACAAGACCGTTTTGCAGGTATATTGGAGAAATGAGAAAAGATAGGAATGGATTGCAAGACTGAAAGATAATGAGAATGGCTATGTGACAGTGATGTAGTGATAAAGCAAACGTGCTAAACACTTAATTCTCTTCGGTGTTCACAGAGGAAAAATACGGGAGAAGGACCACAGTTGCTGCTGAGGGATTATCTGAGAATGGAGTGGATATTGCACCTTTATGGAAGAAAGAGTTTATAAACAGTTTGAGAATCCGAAGGTTGACAAAACTATGGGTCAGAATAGGGATACATCTGATCCCATACATCCCATGATACGGAGGGAGCTCAGAGAGGTCCTGGCGGGACCTCTTAAACATTTATTTAATAGATTTTTAGAGATGGGAAGAAGTTATGCGGGATTGGAGATGAGTGGATATGGTCCCTCTTCAGAAAAAGGAAGAAGTGGGAAACTACAGACCGGTAAGTCTCACCTCGGTGGTAGGAATATAATGTAGTTGCTGTGGAAAGAAAAGACAGTTAACTTTCTAGAAGCCAACGGTTTACAGGATCCGAAGGCAACACGGCTGTTACACCAATAGGAAATCTGCCAACGAATCTTATTGCGACTTCTTTGACTGGGTAACCACAAGGAACTGGATGAAGGACGTGCACTAGTGTAATCTACTTGGTTTCAGCTAAAGCCTTTGATATGGTCCCCACACAAGGAAGATCTATGAATAGCGTGGAGAGAAGTTGAATCTTAGGACGCAAAAGTGGTGAACTGGATAGAAACTGGAGTTGACCCGTACAGGTGGCAGAGGTTGGTGGTAAATGGAATTCCGCTCGAGGAAAGAAAGGTGAGCAGTTGGAGTTCCTCAGGGGTCGTGCTGGGGCCGATTCTGTTCAATGTATATTGTGTGACCAGATATTGCTGGAAAGGGTTGGAAGGAAAGGCAAAAAGGAAATTGACTGTTTGCTGGATGACACAAAGATAGGCCAATAGAGTGGATTACCCTGGAGGGGAGTAGAAACGGATGAGCAGAGATCCTCCAAAGCTTAGAAGAATGGTTGATGGTCTGGCAGTTAAACTTTAATGCCAAGAAGTGCAGAGTGATGAACTTGGGTGTGCAGAAACCCAAAGAGAGATACTGGATAGGAGGGGAGATAGTAGTAACCTCGACTCAGGAGAGAGACCTGGAGTGATGGTGTCTGAGGATCTGCGACAAGGCGGCAGCCGTGGCCAGAAGGATGTTAGGCTGCATAGAGGGGGTATAAACCAGCAGAAGAAAGGAGGTGTTGATGCACTTACAAGTCGTTGGTGAGGCCCCACTTGGAGTATTGAGTTCAGTTTTGAAGGCCATATCTTGCTAAAGACTGGAAGCAGTGCAAAGAAAAGCTACAAAAATGGTATGGAATTTGCATTGCAAACAGTATGAGAGATTTGCCAACCTGGACACGTATATCTTAGAGGAAGGAGAAACAGGGGTGACATAATACAGACATTCAAATACTTGAAAGGTATTAATCTGCAAACAAACCTTTTCTGGAGATGGGAAGGCGGTAGAACTAGAGGACACGAATTGATGTGAATGGGGGCAGACTCAGGAGAAAAGTTAGGAGTATTTTTCATGGAAAGGGTGGTGGATACATGGCCCTCCCGTGGAGATGGAGGGTGATGAAAACGGTAATGGAATTCAAATATGCGTAAGATAAACACAAAGGAATCCTGTTCAGAAAGAAATGGATCCATGGAATCTTAGCAGAGATTGGATAGCAACACCAGTAATTGGGAAGCAAAACCAGTGCTGGGCAGACTTCTACGGTCTATGCCCTGATCGTGACTGAATAATATGGATGGGCTGTAGTGTAAATTTTAAGGGGCTTCGACGTTAGCTTCAGAACCTTTAGTACAAGAACAGTGCTGGGCAGACTTCTATGGCCTGTGCCCTGAGAATGGAAGGACAATCAAACTCGGGTGTACATATGAAGTATCACATACCATGTAACATGAGTTTATTTTGTTGGGCAGACTGGATGGACCACACAGAATATTTATCTGCCGTCATTTACTCTGTAACTATGTTTTTAGCTCATGCTAAGAATCAGCTGGCACTAAATACTGAGATGCCCATTATATTCCTATGGTGTCTGAGCATTTAGCACAAGCTAAAAATGCTAGTGCACCGTAGTAAAAGACCCCTTTTATTTGTTACCCCAAATCAATTAGCTTGCTGTTTTTTTTATATTAATTTTGTATTATTTTTCATTTTTAGTGTTTAAAATATGTTTCTATTTAATGTTCTTAATAAGCCTCAATCAAGTGAAATAAATTTATTTTATTTGTTACATTTGTATCCCATTTTCCCACCTATTTGTAGGTTCAATGTGGCTTACATATTACCGGAGGGCGTTTGCAGACTCCGGTGAGAACAAATACAATGTGATGTTGTGGTAGGATAAAGTTCATGTGGCAGAGCCACATTAGAATCGTAGAGTGGAAGAGTTGTGTTTATGTTCGTTACGTGCTTTAGTTTTCTTATGTAGCCGAGTTCAGGCATTTAGGTTGGATTGTTAGGTAGGTAGATGCGTAGGTAGATTTGTATTTAAGTTCTTATAGCTTGGGTAATGTAGATTTAGATATGATCGTGTTAATTCGGATGGGTTTCTGGTTGGTAAGTTGATTAAATCTGTCATGTATCCCGGGGCTTCGCCGTAGATAATTGTGAACCAAGGTGCAGATTTTGAAGGCAATGCGTTCTTTGATTGGGAGCCAGTGTAATTTTTCCATATAATTCCATATAAAAGGAGGAAAAAGCCTCAAACATTCACCAACTAGTGAATATAGAGTTTGCTTTTTGTCTACGGAATTTATTAATGTCTCCCCTCCCCCGTTTCCCTTGTGTGTTTTACTAATAACTAATTTGGTTAGTCTAACTGGAATGTATTGTTCTGCTATGCATTACCTTCTTTATGTGGTCTTATCTGTGGGTTGTTATAGTTGCTCCTTGAGTTTAGCAACACCCTGGTGCAGGGACTCACTGGCAGGTATCGCATTGTGCAATTTCTTTTGGCTAGGGTAAATAATGAAAGATCTTAGAGGCCTCAAAGGCTACATGGCTAATTTATTCTTCACTTTGTCCGGGGCCTTGAAAATCATAGGTAGAGTTTTACATTTGGTTCTGTAGGGTACTAGTAGCTACTGCAGTTGGATGTGATCACACTGCATGTATTCTGAATTGGTTTAACCACTATACAATGCATTACAGTAGTCTGGCTATGATGTCATCACAATGGATCACTGTGATCAGACTAGTGTTCTACATCTATGGAGAGAGATTTTGTAGTTGCCACCGGTGATTAGAAACAGAGTAAGTGATGAGTCTACCAGTATCCCAAGATTCTGATCCATGATTTTCGGGCAAGTTCAATTCTCAGATGGCATTTT